>NW_026917003.1:0-50000 GCF_035046485.1 Aedes albopictus
AAGCCATAAGTTTTTGTTTTTATTACGGTTACTTTCACGAAATAAATTTGTTTTCAGACATACATAAAAATTTGATGTTGTTTTTCCCTTCGTTAAGAAATAACGCATGAAAG
Organism: Aedes albopictus; assembly: GCF_035046485.1. NCBI lineage: Eukaryota > Metazoa > Arthropoda > Insecta > Diptera > Culicidae > Aedes > Aedes albopictus. The sequence goes on from NW_026917003.1 coordinate 114, forward strand.
GGAGGTGCGGCTATAGAAAGTGGTCGCAGTGTACAAAGCGAACGCACGGTCCTCGAGACAACGGTTTTATAGCGTTCAAAACAACTGTGTAAAGCTTGAGTGTGATTGGCGTGATTCTATGTGGTTTAGTATGGGAATTTTCACATAGGTTGAACATTTTTGTCAAACACCATGTAACTAATCACATTCGAGTATAGCCTAGGATGTACAGTGCCTCTCAAAATAAACGAAATTTGGAAAACATCGATGCAGTTCATCTAATTTAGACATGTTGTATACGTGAAAACTAGTGCATTGAACCGAAAAAAAAGTTGAGATTTGACCAGTTTGTAAGAGCTTCGCTCCTCCAACTACGTCACAAGTTGTCGCCTATGCTCGTACGACGATGACCCAGTCCAATGGGTTCAATTCCCAGCCGTGGCACCAACAACTTTTCGACAAACCGACACATTTGACTCGTTGGATAAACGTACGACTCATGCTGAAAAAATCATCATTTTGCGACTTGTTGCATAAATAACTATTTTGGTTTTTTTTTTCGAACTTCGAAAATAGTTTTTCCGACTTTTCCAAGCGATTTTCCTCAGCAGTGGAAAATTTTGTGGAAAACAATTTTCATTTTGTATTTTTTTTTTTGAATTGCTGAGAAAATTTGCTTACGATTTCACAAAAAAAAAACATTGTGTCTACGATGCTTCGTTCTTGAGTTATGTTTTTTTTTAAACAAACGGCTCATATAGCACATCTGGACACTTTCTACAAAATTGGTCATAACTCAGGAACGGAGATAGACCGCATCGTGCAAACTTTCAGAATATCTATATATATTTAATGAATATTTTATTGGGAATTTTTAAGGACTTCGAAAATAGTGTTTCCGACTTTTCCAACCGACTTTCCTCAACAGTGGAAATTTTGTGGAAAACAATTTTTATTTTGTATTATTTTTGAATTGCAGAGAAAATTTGCGTATGATTTCACAAAAAAATGTGTCCACGATGCTTCGTTCTTGAGTTATGATTTTTCAAAGTAGGTTGTGTGTGTGGAAAATGTTTGTTTTCCACTGGAATTTTCCGGAAAATTAGGCGACCCTGATGTTTTTCAATTTAATTTTTGTTCATATATATGTATATGAGGCCTATCTATGAAAAAAATGTCATTAAATTCTGAGAACCTTCGTACCAATTTGTACGATAACACTAGTTTACAAAATAAAACGAAAGTCGTGAACTTCCGTCAACGACCAAAATTTTTGAAGCATAATTTAGCGCTGATTTCGAAACCGTGCTTCGAAAAATTTAAAGTAGAACAGTTTTTGAGTTTTGGCTCAATATCGAGTTATACAACTTTTTAAAATATGGAATTTAATAAAATTAAAAAATCTTGCGTTTTGTTCAACCAAATTTAAATAGTTTTCCATAAATGAAAAGCTGAATATAATACAATTCGATCATCTGAATGCAGGTTTTGCGTCAGATTGATGAAATTCAAGATATTGGCGAGTTTTGAGGACGATCTTCTTAAATTTGAGCATATTTTCCAAAAATAGGGTGACGAAGGTTATTATCGGCAGGTTTGTTCACTTCGTCATGAGGGGTTTTTGTGGGCCGAACTGCCTGGAATTTGGGCATATAACTCAGCTTGCTTGGGAAGGATTTGGGGCCAACTCTGAGACCTACAGGCTTCAAAAAACCCCCTATGACGAAGAGAACAAAACTGCCGAAAATACGTAATTTCCCCTATATGAGGAAATGTATTTTTTTTTTCAATAAGAAAAAAACAATTAATTTTTTTTCTCAACGTTTAATTGACATATCATATGTAGGCAAGTTACAGTAAAAATCGGAGCTCAATCGGAGCATTGATTACGGAGAATGAGATGTGTGAAGTGAGCGACTTTGCTTAAAAATAGAACAAAAATCGATTTCAAATCATCAACCTTGTATGGAAAGTCGAAAAAGTTTCTGCTCTACTGTAATTTTTTCCTTCGCGTTTTCGAACTCAGGGCATGATTCTACACCATAAACGATCATCAGCTTACCGAGTTCAAAAATGCTGTGAACTAGTGTAATCAAAAAAAATCGCTTTGGATGGTAATCCACATATGTGTAGTTTTGATCCTCGTGTGGCTTTTACTTAACTGATTTACAGTTTCATAGTTTTGATTTTTTTCAGATAGAAATCACTCAAAGGGGTTCCCTCTTCCAAATGCTTGGTTAAAAATAAATAAATATAAAATAAATATTTCATAGTTATAAGAACAAATGTGTATAACTTTAACTTTTGAAAGGTATCAGCCCCACGTGATCAGAAATACCCTGCCCACGTTACATGACGTTCGGCTCGCTTAGTGCCAAAACTTTTCGCGCCAGATTGTCCTGCAAGTCCCAAGTGTGCACTTCAACCCGCTGATAAACTGGCAACTGCATATTGCCGAATACATCCACTTAATGAAACACAGAGTGACTGTTTAGCCTCTACATATTAATCATTTATCGCGAAAAAAAAAGTTGTTTGTATTATCATGGGGCCTCCACAACACAGGCATACACAACTGCAATTCGGTCGTTCTCGCTCACACCTTCGCACGCATTCAGGAAACCGCGCGCGTCCAAATTTGCAACGACACACATGTATGGACGGTTCTTTTCGGCGAATTTTTATAATAAATTGAATTGGTGGATGATGACGATGATCACGACGACGACGGCAACGACTACTGCGACCACGACCGCGTTGCTCTGTGCATAGTAGGCCGAGTGCATTTTTTGCGTTATTTTTTGGAAGTTTTGGTTGTGTATGTTTTATTTTTATTTGGATCTTGCTCTTTTTTGTCATTTTTTTTTTATTTTCGTGTGGATTTTGTGTTTAAATTATAATGATAATTTGATTAAATATGTATATGTGCAAAATTGCAATGCTCAACGTTGTATTACAGAATACCATCACTGCCCGTCTCGTGGTGGATCGCCAGTTGGGGGACTTGCAGGTTTTAGTTTTATATGTACCACATATGCATGTTCTGCCTTTTTTCGGCAGTTCGTTAAGCATGTATTGGTTGCAAAAAATGCATAGTGTTACAAACAAAAATATAGGACCACCGATTAATGTAAAGAGAAAGATAGGAAAGGAGGTGCAATTGAAAAATTTTTGAACCAACAAATTTTTATAATGTTGTTTTTTTAGAGAGGACCAATGCAGGGACTAGACGAGAGGGGTCAATTTATATAATAATATATAATATCCAAAATATTATATGAGACGAGAGCGAGAAAAAGAACCAGCGAAACATAACAATGAAATAAAACGAATTGCATTATACGCGCGAGCTCTTGTCCGACAGCGTTTATTGTGTATTATTTTCGGGGTTTTTATGTGTTGGCTGTTTGCATTAGTGCAACGTTTAAACATTCGAATAATATTGCCAAAATATTTGATAGTGTTTTAGACCAAAAGAAGAAAGCGTTTGGACAGGTCGTGTTCATAGTTCGGACTCTCTTGTTGCATTCGCTTGCTGCGTTTTCGGTCATCTCTGTGTGGCACCTCGAGTGAAGTGGTGGACTTCTGGCGGTGTTTGAATTGAATCTTAGTAAGCTTGGGCGGGCTAGAATGCAGTGATAGAAATAGTATGCAGTAACTTCACGTGATACTTAGGGAAGTGTTGCAACTAGTGCGTTGGCGAAAACTGAAGATAAATGCCGTAAACAAAAAAATAAGGATGTGCAATTCAAGAAAATAGTTATTAAACTGATGAATGCAATCGTGAAACTAGAGATGAACTGTCCAAATTAGTGAATGAAAAGAAAAATAAAATATTAAGTTTATTAGAACTTGAGACAGTTGAAAATGGTGACGTGGTGAATAATTGTATGTGTTTAAACTTTTCAACAAGAGTATCAAGGGTAAGTCTGAGAACAATTTTTGTAATCATTTCTATTTACTTACACATGATATGTTTCTGATTTATAACATACTCAATGAAAGTTGAATTTTGCTTTCTATGTGTATACTGTGTAAAAATAAATAGTTCAACCAAACAAATCTTTTTGCCACAAATAAACATGTCAGCACATTCAATGTCAGAAAACACCTGTTGAATGCTAGGCTCCAGTAGCCGGTCAATAGAACTGCTAATACAACAAAACGACAGAAAATGTTCGCACATGCAAAAAATTTTCCTTTTGGTTCACTCTCGGCATCGGCACTGGGGCAATGTTCAAGTACGGTGGGTACAGCCCGTAGAGCGCAGACGATGCGCACCAGGAAAAGACTTGTGCTACTCTATGATGGGACGCAACCCGAATGTGTTTTACCGCTTTTCCTCACAAACCAATCTACGGCATCAGCAACAGCGGGTTTAACCGTGCAACCATCCATCGCATGTGGTGTGTCTTGTTTGCTATGAGTTTTCCACTCTCAGTCCGTAGGTACACGGTACGATGCCACTCAATAGCAAGTGCAAGCCGTGCACTAGGCACGACTGTTGCCGGCGTTTACTCTCTACGATCCAATAGAGTAAGGGCCACGGCCGTCGTGCATCGGTTTCATGAATGAAAATTTTTACTAGTTTTCTTTTTATGTTTACGTACGGCTTTTCATTGAATACTAGATCGGACGAGCCTCCTTCGGATGCACGCTTTCATGCATACTAGGCCTATCCGGTCACCCTTCGTGGGACTTTTAATATGAGAGTTTTGCACCTCAAGCTTGTTTATTCAACTGCCCCAAACACACCACAAAAAAAACCCGTCTAGACTTCTATTACGATCGCATCCCCAAGAACATTATATTCTTCATTCCTCTTCGTCATTCGGATTATATTACCGATGGTTGGTGATCAGCCGTCGTAGTCACTCTATTCGCTCACATACATCCTCTTTGTGTGCATATCCAGCGCAAAAAGTTCTGCTAGATTCAAGCGCTAAATCGAAGCGAAATGACGATGCAAAAGAGCACCAGACGAAGCGTCGCTTTCAAAAACAACGTTACGCCGAAATCTGCACTGTCGAAGTCTTCGATTGCTTGGATGCATGCGCGGCATTTTGAAGTTTCATCCCAGCGCCTGCTAGGAGCGTTAGCTAAGGACGGCACTCAACCACCGTCCGTATAGGAAATCGCAGTCCATGCTTCTAGATTCTTGTACGACGACGACTCTATCATCGTCGATCTGTTGTGCTTCACAGTCTGCACCGTCTGTGGTGGATTCTTTTTCGTCGTTCCCGTCGTACTCCGCTTCTCGTGTGTCTGGCAAAATGTATATTTAGGTCACGTTGCAACGCTTTGTCCGATATTTGCTGGAGAAAAATAGCAGCAGAAACGACAAGCGTAGAAGCGGTTCCTCCGCTGCAAAAAATAAGCGATCCTTAAAAATGAGCGTTGACTGCAAATCCAGACAACCTTGAAACTAGTTTTAGATGTGTTTTAGTCCGCTAATTCGCCGATCTTTTTTTTATGATGGTTGATGTTCATCTACGAGTTTCCACATGCATTTCGGGTCCATCATGCATTGTTCAACGGAATGGATGCCCTTTCCAGGAAGATCAAACCCATGATTTATAGCATTGTCATTTTTTTAGATTTGGACTGTTTTATGCACATTTGCATCTAGTAGATATGGATGGGGCAAAGCTATCGTAACCGTGCCTAACGGATGTATTTGACACACACAGGAAATAGTCATTCAACTTTTTTGTCGTTATAACTCTGTGCATTTATTTAGTAACAATTCGCCTGAAATTATTTTCGTTGTCAAATTGATAGGTTTTCCATTGATATTAAGGGCATTTATTTATCCCTTACTTTTTTATTTATTTTTCCCATTATGTTGAATTCAGTTCAAGTAGCAATAGAACAATGAACTGGTCTGCCTTTCTTCACCAAAACAACCTAAATAACAATATTACGTTTTTGCAATTCAGAATTATAAACTTGTTTTAATATCATAATGATCTATTTTTCATACTGATTCATTATGCAATTGATAAGAGTTTGATTTGTATAATGTTAATAATAGAACTTTTTAAGTTGCATCATGACCATTATGTAACTCAATTAAGTTGCATAATTAAATATCATTGCATACACTTCACAGTTGGAAACACTATTTTTCAACACTTGTTTATGTATTTTTTTATATTACGTGTATTTTAACACTAAGCTAATTCTACACTATTTTTTAATGTGCAACACGCGCTGAAAAACAATCATGTTTTTACAACCCGTTACACTAATAATTATTTTGCAACTCGGCAACTATTAATTCTTTTTTTTACTTGCCATTTCAGAACCACAAAGATCTTCTTTATCTTACTATATCAAACAGTTGCATTATGGTTTATAATACAGCTTATGTGGATTGCATCATGAATCGTAATGGCTTGCTTGATTTAAACTTCGTGTCTAGTTTGATGCAACATGTGGGTTTTCCTTCACAACTACCGCGTAGCTAAATGGTACTGCTGAAAGTGACCATATTCCAGTTATTATTTCTTATCATTACAAACAATGTTGCATGCAACTCCTTGCAAAACTTGATTTTTACAGCATTCGTGATATGTATTTATCCAATGCAAGGCTCGATCTGTAAAAAAAATGTATTGTGCAACTCGTTGCATAAACAACTATCAGTGGCGTAACCACAGGGGGTGGGATGGGTTTTAGGATTAAATCCCCCTCACCCAGAGCCAAAATTTGTGCAACAAATTTTCAGTTTAAAATACATTTTGGCGCATTTCGGCTGCGTTGCTATTTTGACACCATGGCTGAAATTAAATGTATATGCCCTCATTATACATTTAGTGTCAAATATTAAGTTATATCACTTCGAGATCCCAAATCATCAAAGAATAATTGTGTTTGAATGGAATTATGATAAAACTAAGAAGAACAAACTTAAATAAATCCTTTTAGAATATAAATTTTCACTTGTAAAGTATACCGACAAATACTACATTTTAAGACTTTTTCCAGTACTCAGGTTATCTTTAACGAAGGAGATGTGTGGTGTTTTATTACGGTGGTGCAATAGTTATGAGCAATCATGCGTATCAATAATTTATAACGCCAATGCATATCTTCATAATCTCCGATCCAAAAGAATAACTTCCCATAAGGCTACCAAGTTATAATTGATCAACATGAAAAATGAAGTAGTACAGTAATCAAAAAATACGAATAATTGAGATATCAACTGTACATTTCAAATTTGTATCGGTTTAGCGAAAGTTAGATGACGCAGGATATCTGAAACTCCCAAAAGGTGTAAAGGTTTCCTTTCGGCGTCTTGCCCGAAACCCTGAAAGATCGTGTTATTTTCTTAGGTACGATTTCACAAGCGACGGCATATCTGAACGCATGCTCAGAGTTGATGTAAAAGTCCTCTCAAATGATTATAAATCACCTGAAGTGATCACAAATTTACTTAATATATGACTCGAGCCCATTTAGCCGATGCGCTGAGTGCATAATTATTCAGCAAGGCCATATTTAAGGTGACAGGTTCGATTCCCGGTCGGTCCAGGACCTTTTCGTAAAGGAAATCTCCATGAATTTCATGATCTTCGTACCTGGCACACAATATACACATGCAAAATAGTCATTGGCAGAGGAAGCTATCAGCTAATAACTGTGGAAGTGCTCATCACTTGAGAAGCAGACTTTGTTCCTGTTGGGACGTAACGCCATAAAGAAGAATAAGAACAGACAAAAAATATTGAACTATCGGTGATTTTCACTAAGGTGCGAGGGCGCCATGTTTAAGAATCCAACATCTTGTATGTAAACATTTGTGTATCCACAAAGCATTTCATTGTGGATACACGATAGATGGTGGCTCCTGTCAGATGCATTAGGTGGGATTAGGGTTGCCACCTACGTGGTGATTTTCATGCGTTTATGGAATAATCTAAGGCCGATTTAATGGGCAGGGTTTAATTTTATGAGTGCTCTTCGGGATACATTTCTATTCAGTATCTGACAGCCCCACTTTTTCATCTGCTAGATATCACTCAATCAACTCCGACTTAATTTAGCATTGTAGCCAATCAACTTGATACTCATGATTTGTTTTATATAACATTTCCAGTTTTCATTACCTTTAAAATTTCTAATGGCCTTGTGGTCTACGGCATCAAAACTTTGACCAGTACAATTGAAGTGTGAAGTCAAATTCGATTCCGTTATTGTCGAAGACGATCTAAACCTTCCGATCCGTCAGAAGAAGACAATTTCAACAACATCGATTGATTTTTTTTTTCACAAGAAAATAAAAAAAAAAACGGTTCACAGAATTTAGAAGCACAAATTGTTCTACTAAAGCTTCTCAACTTGAAGCTATGAATCTATGATAAAAATATTGAGAAGGACTTGGAATGCAAGGTTTCAGAGACGGTGAAAGGCATATGAGCGCGTTCAAGAAGTTTTAGAGTGATTTTAGGGGTGTTCATTTCAGGGGGGGTTCAGAGGCATTTCAATGCGTTTCAGGACATTTCATGCACAGTTCAAAATTGTTACGAGTTCGCTGTAACAAAATGGCCTTCATCGCTTTCAACACATCGTATTGTAAAATTGCAGATTGTCTGCAGTGTGGAGCTTGATTACAACTTTGCGAGAAAGAAACTATTTTATGTAAAATTGAATGACATAAAATGGAAATTTAAGCGTTCAGAATTTCTTTCTGTGGAGGGTTCCGAGAGTTTTCAGAGGAGTTTTAGGGAACTTCGTAGGATTTCAAGACAGCTTTACGGGTGTTTCTTGGCGTTTCAGCAGGTTTCAGAGTGGTCTTAAGGTATTTCACAAACGAGCATCTGATGAGCTTCAGCGGGGTTTCAGAAGTGTTTTATAGGATATCCGTCCATTTGGCTGAATGTCGTTTGGCCGAAAACCATTTGGCCGAACTCCATCTGACCGAATACCATCTGGTCGAATGCCATCTAGCTGAATTGGAAGTTTGATATTCTAACTGCCAATACGCTCATCAAAAAAAAATCCTTCTTTTGATCACAGGCTAAACTGAAAATATTTTACACTGCTAATCTTGAAATTTTACTGGGTTTTTGAACTGCTGGATGACTAATTGTTAACTACCGATCGTTCTAAGAACTTTTCGTATTGAAAATTTATAGACTTACTTGGGTATAGAATATCTTTGTGCCCACCACACGATATACTCATGCAATATTTCTAGGTCCCACTAGGGCGAATAGAGGACCTCTTAGTAGTTCTGATCGTTAGAATATGTAGTGTAATTGGCTTCTTTAGCGGTGTTGAGATAACTCCATATTCTGAATCTGCATGGCAAACTGAGCCAATATCCAAATTTTCATGAATTTGGGTGCCCAGGAATCTATTTAAAAATTAAATTGAAGTTTGTATGGGAGCGATTTGTCAAATCACCCCTCGTTGCATTTTGTACTGGGTGGAGCTGTCAAACAGTTGCCCAGCTGTCAAAAGGTGATTTCGAATCTCTTTGAAATTGATTTTAGTTATCAAAATAAAGTTCTAAAAATCTGAAAAGAAACCCATAGTGGCTCAGAAAAAGGGGCTCTTTCGTATAAAATCATAAAAAGAATACATTTTTCAAAATTTAAAAACTCAATTGTGTGTTACAAGAAATTAAGATTTTTAATATGCGCTATTTTTATTTTGATACTGTCTCGACTCTTAGGTTAGCGGATGTTGGGTTAGTAGGATTAATTAAATTAAAATATAATAAAATTGTATATATGTTAGTACGGTTAGTCATTTTTAAATTTAAATATGTTTAAAAACCAGAGTGGGTACAAATGCACTTATCTTAACGGGCGTGGAAGTACACAAAAGAAGTGGTGACAATAGCTATTACTGAGACAATAACCGCCATCCCTCAGAAAAAATCATGTGCTTTGTAAAATGTCCTTCAGTTCTAGTGAAGTGGGTTGTAACTTTATTCGGATGAATCGTCAACAGTGCAGTCAGGTATGCTGAATATAATACAGTGGCCTAAAACTTACTTGAGTCTACAGTAAAACTAATGACTAGCTATGTGAATTTGGCACGGTTTTGTACAAATCTTTCCCCATTACCCTCACAGGACCTTCATGGTACCTTACGGTACACTTCCACCATTTTGTAACCCACCCCTTACGGTTGGTGAAGCACACGGCTCGGCCTAGCGGTCCGTAACCACGCAATGATCTTGCGAGGCCATAACCGTTAAGGTGCGATTCCTCGGGCCCAATAAAGGTGCCCTAAAAGCCAATGAGTTAGTTGAACCCTCTCGGCAGATTTCGGGGTAATGGCTTTCAATCTGTGGCAATTCAAAACGGATTCTTATGTTATGTATTGCCATAGACTGAAAGCCATTACCCCGAAATCAACATTCATTTTCATTTATTTAGTTAACATCAAATTCATGATAATACTGAATCAACAATTTGCCGCCATAATACTCGATTTGCAGCTGCAGCTCTCCAACGTCGGTCACGCCCAACACTCGCCAGATCACGCTCCACCTGGTCCGCCCATCGTGCTCTCTGCGCTCCACGCCTTCTTGTACCAACCGGATGGTTAGCAAACACCAACTTTGCAGGGTTGTTGTCCGGCATTCTTGCAACATGCCCTGCCCACCGTATCCTTCCGGCTTTGGCTACCTTCTGGATGCTGGGTTCGCCATAAAGTGCAGCGAGCTCGTGGTTCATCCTTCTCCGCCACACACCGTTCTCCTGCACGCCGCCGAAGATCGTCCTTAGCACCCGTCGCTCGAAAACTCCGAGTGCTTGCATGTCCTCCTCGAGCATCGTCCACGTCTCGTGCCCGTAGAGAACCACCGGTCTTATTAACGTCTTGTACATGGTACATTTGGTGCGGGGGTGAATCTTTTTTGACCGCAGTTTCTTCTGGAGCCCATAATAGGCACGACTTCCACTGATGATGCGCCTTCGTATTTCACGGCTCACGTTATTGTCAGCCGTTAGCAAGGAACCGAGGTAGACGAATTCTTCTACCACCTCGAAAGTATCCCCGTCTATCGTAACATTGCTGCCAAGGCTTGTCCTGTCTCGCTCAGTCCCACCTACCAGCATGTACTTTGTCTTAGCCGCATTCACCACCAGTCCGACCTTTGCTGCTTCACGTTTCAGGCGGGTGTACTGTTCTGCCACCGTTCCAAATGTCCTAGCAATAATATCCATGTCATCCGCAAAACATACAAATTGGCTGGATTTCGTGAAGATCGTACCCCGGCTGTTGAGCCCGGCTCGTCGCATAACACCTTCCAGGGCGATGTTGAATAGTAGGCAGGAAAGTCCATCACCTTGTCGTAGTCCCCGTCGAGATTCAAATGAACTGGATAGTTCACCCGAAATCCTTACGCTGTTCTGCACACCGTCCATCGTTGCTCTTATCAGTCTAGTCAGCTTCCCGGGAAAGCTGTTCTCGTCCATAATTTTCCATAGCTCTGTGCGGTCGATACTGTCGTATGCCGCTTTAAAGTCGATGAACAGGTGATGCGTTGGGACCTGGTATTCACGGCATTTCTGGAGGATTTGCCGTACGGTGAAGATCTGGTCCGTTGTCGACCGGCCGTCGATGAAACCGGCTTGGTAACTTCCCACGAACTCATTTACTTTAGGTGAAAGACGACGGAAGATGATCTGGGATAGCACTTTGTAGGCGGCATTCAAAATGGTGATCGCTCGAAAGTTCTCACACATTAACTTGTCGCCTTTCTTGTGGATGGGACAGATTATCCCTTCCTTCCACTCCTCCGGTAGCTGTTCGGATTCCCAGATCTTGACTACTAACTGGTGCAGACAGGTGGCCAACTTTTCCGGGCCCATCTTGATGAGTTCCGCTGCGATACCGTCCTTACCAGCCGCTTTGTTGTTTTTGAGCTGGTGGATGGCATCCTTAACTTCCCTCAGCGTGGGAGTTGGTTCGTTCCCGTCCTCCGCTGCACCAACATAGTCATTTCCTCCGCTGCCTTGGTCCTCCGTGCCTACATTCTCTTCGCCATTCAGGTGCTCGTCGAAGTGCTGCTTCCACCTTTCGATCACCTCACGTTTGTCCGTCAGGAGGCTCCCGTCCTTATCCCTGCAGATTTCGGCTTGCGGCACGTAGCCTTTGCGGGATGCGTTGAGCTTCTGGTAGAACTTGCGTGTTTCCTGTGAACGGCACAGCAGTTCCATTTCCTCGCACTCCGCTTCTTCCAGGCGGCGCTTTTTCTCCCGGAAGAGACGGGTCTGCTGCTTCCGCTTCTGTCTGTATCGCTCCACATTCTGTCGGGTTCCATGCTGCAGCATTACCGCCCGCGCTGCGTCCTTCTCCTCCAGAACCGCTCTGCACTCCTCGTCGAACCAATCGTTTCGTCGACTCCGTTCTACGTACCCGATAGTGCTCTCAGCTGCGTTATTGATGGCTGCTTTGATTGTACTCCAGCAGTCCTCTAGAGGGGCCACATCGAGCACACCCTCGTCCGGCAACGCTGCCTCGAGATTCTGCGCGTATGCGGTGGCGACATTCGGTTGCTTCAGTCGCTCTAGATCGTACCGGGGCGGCCGCCGGTAATGTACGTTGTTAATAACGGAGAGTTTTGGGCGCAGTTTAACCATCACCAGGTAGTGATCGGAGTCGATATTAGCGCCACGATAGGTCCTGACGTCGATAATGTCGGAGAAGTGCCGTCCATCAATCAGAACGTGGTCGATTTGCGATTCCGTTTGTTGTGGTGATCTCCAGGTGTAACGATACGGGAGGCTGTGCTGGAAGAAGGTGCTACGAATGGCCATGTTCTTGGAGGCGGCGAAATCGATGAGGCGTAGGCCATTTTCGTTCGTCAGCTGGTGGGCGCTGAACTTTCCAATCGTCGGTCTGAATTCCTCCTCCTGGCCTACCTGAGCGTTTAGATCCCCTATGATGATCTTGACGTCGTGGTTTGGGCAGCGGTCGTACTCGCGTTCGAGCTGCGCGTAAAATGCGTCTTTGTCATCATCAGTGCTTCCGGAGTGAGGGCTGTGCACGTTTATTATGCTAATGTTGAAGAATCGGCCCTTGATCCTCAACCTACACATTCTTTCGTCGATCGGCCACCAACCGATCACGCGCCTCTGCATGTCGCCCATCACTATAAAAGCTGTTCCCAGCTCACGTGTGTTGCCGCAACTCTGGTAGATGGTATGATTACCTCTAAACGTTCGCACCATAGATCCTGTCCAACACACCTCCTGCAGCGCTACGATTCCGAACCCGCGGTCCTTCAGTATATCGGCGAGTATGCGGGTGCTCCCGATGAAGTTGAGAGATCTGCAGTTCCACGTACCGAGCTTCCAATCGCAAGTCCCTTTTCGTCGCTGTGGTCGTCGCCATTGGTATCGGTTCGCATTCTTCTCTTGTTGATTTTCCGGTGCTAGTCTTTTTTACGGCTGGCTCGCAGGGCCTGACACCAACCCACTAACCCAGGGAGCTGGGCTTACCTTCCCGGAAGCTACGGGTTCTGCATTGGCATTTCCTCCAACTACAGTGCTAAATAGCTAGGCTCGAGCGCCAGTCTTCGCCGGGGGTGGTGTTTTTAATGGGCGCCCAGGAGATAATATTTTACCTGAGCTTCCACCCCCCCCCCGAAATCAACATATCACAGTCGTATCTATAAGAAAGCCTCTTGGCAGAGTCAATCCGGCCTTGTCCTGGGCTCTGTCGATCTCCGACAAAGAGGGAAGACGTTAACGACATTCGTAGATTGCTTCAATACGACAAGACGATCTGTTACCGATCCATAAGTCAATTTCCGACCAGCATACCACCACCAAAAGCCATCAGTTCGAGGTCGGACAACTTGCAGCAGCATCGGCGAGCGCTCGTTCATCGGCATTGAGTCTACAGGCAGAGTACCACCAAGCAGCAGTACCGGTACGTCTACAATTTCCCATTAAAACAACCACTCTGCATTTCCAATTTACAATAGTTTTCAATAAATTCCACCCACGCCAAGTTGTAAATTTTCAATAAAGCCAATAGTTTCCATTTGATAGTTCCACATTTGCATTTCTCCATAACCCAATTCAGGTGACAGTGTCTGCACTTGGTCGTGAAGCCCCTCCGATTGCCCAGTGGTAAGCCGACCTTGAGACACAGCTCCAAGCGTCACTTACTGCTGCAGTTTCACCACGAGTTATACCCGAGTATTAGTAGTACGATATTCTACCTGAATTGTCTTTATCAATGATTGCGCCGCAAGTGCTATGCCTTTTCTACATATTACTCACAAAAACCGTAAAGAAACAGCTTATATTTCTCATAAAATAATCTAGTAAAAATTATCCTACCCAGGGGTCCACTATTGGATTGTTGGGACCACTATTGGGTAGATCGTATTCTCTTAGGAGACTTTCCTAAATTACGTCACGCAAAAATTGCTCATTTTCAAACCCATCACCCCTCCCAAAACGTGGCACATTCTTTGACCGATGAGACCGATGAAATTTTGGTATGGATCGTCATACTTTGCTAAACGGGGGTTCATAACCGGGTCCTCTAAAAGCGTGACGTAATTTATGGACGTTCCCTTAGGCCACATTCGTTAACCACGTAAACCCAATTTTGGTCACCTAAACGACAAAAAAATGAAAATTTCTATGGAGCGTAGACTTTTGACAAGGGGAGTCAACGTGGTTTATGTTAAATTGGTGACTAGTGGACCCCTTTGAATTTAGCCAATAGTGGTGCCCCAGCCGTGTTTACATTTGCAAACAAATCATCACATTCTAGAGTAATTCTTCCAGCTGGAACTGATGTCTAGCAACATATTTACGGCACTTTCTTTCGGTGGAAACATATTTAAGCAGGAAATTTAAGAATAATTTCAAGGGGTTCACTATTGATTAATGGTCCACTATAGGTTAAAATACCCTAGTTTAGCGATAATTAATATCTGCTTTTTTAATATTTTATAGTCTATCTACGCCTTCAACAAAATGTTCTGCAATGTTGTAGAGGAACTTATTTGGAGCAACTTTATTGAATCCACTTTACTAATTAGAAAAAAAAGTCTGCTGTTCAGCCAGAATCTATAAATATCCCCACATTGCTAAAGAAAACAACGCAAGCATGTTCAATTCAAAACATTTGATGAAAGAAAACGCAACCGACCAAAGATCATCAGATCGCTTCTTTGTCTAACTAACTCCCTGGTCCGGGGTCAAGGAATGGGAACAGCAAATACTGTAGCCAAAATGCACTGCAGCGCTCAAATGAGTTTTAAAATATGGCTGACTTGTTTGCAAAACATCACTCCCGCTATGGAACCAAGTAGATGCGTTCGATGTTCAGCATTTTTCTGTTCCTTCTCGACCTTAATACATTATAGGAGAATACAAGAGGGTTCATTATCTCTCGAATTTTGGGGAGAAGAAGCAGCAAAAATGCAGTTTTGTGTTTATAGCCAGCCGGGTGGGTCGAATGGTCGGCCAAATGGCAACAAGGAATCATGCGGCGACGAGCGGGGGTTGTTTGGGGACCGCATGCAAGGGAGAGAGAGAGGGAGATAGAATGCGCAAAATATTGTTCAAGGAACACATACGAATTTTGCTATTCTACTACAAATCCGACTCCTGCAGCCTAACTGAAGTGTGCGAGTTTCTCTTCCTTTCCTTTCCTGATCGAATCAATTTTTGCAAACTTAAGAAGTCTGCGCTGTCCGCTTTGTATGTACACATAACTAACGCACATAGATCGCCTTTTTTTCGGGGGGATTTTTTCGTTTTAGTGTTAGTTCTTAGCGCAACCTAATTTTTTTGCGGACCGGGAGTTAAATAACCATTCTCTCTCTCTCTTTCTGCCGTTCCTGGTTCCTTGGTGTGCAGTGGCGCAAGTCGCATACACATGCACTTTTGCGCCTCTGCCAACAGAACGGCATGCAGCGCTGCACATGTCTTGTGCAGTCGAAATTCTCTTAAGATTTTCGTGAACAACAAGACATGGCCGGACGAGGTCAACGTCCTTAAAGTGGAATTAAAAAACAGACGAAAATGCAACGCAAAACTCAATTTTAGAACTAGGAGCGTTCGACTGGAGCCGAAGTTATGATTTCATTTGCGAAAAATTTTGTGAGGAACTACAAATAGCCACAGCGTTATAAGGAACGTTATTATTGTCATTATTTTTGCATTTCACCACGAACCAATAATATTATTGCAATTATCGACATGAATCTAAAATAATGATTTTCAAGGAAAAAAAAATAAACTATCAAGGTGATAATTAAAAAATAAACTGTCAAGGGGATACACGATTGAGACACGCGTTGGTTTTAATCCAACCCCCAATAAATTAAGAATACTTTTGTTTGACTTTGACTCAAAAGTGTGCTTATCCTAGTTTTTGATTAATTCACTATCGTACCTGAACATTCTATGCTTGTGTTTTCCTTTTTTCATGATTTTTTTAAGAGTCTTTTTGAAACAAGCCACGCTAATGAATTGTGTACTCATTCCCTGTTTTGAAACATGTCAAAGAAAAAAGTCGTCTACATTTGTAGGATTGTTAAATTCCAGAACTCATAAAAACATTAAAAGCAGGAAAAAAATAAAATAACAAATAAATACTGGCTGCTCAGGCTACTGATTGCTGAGAAATTAACTGAAATTTTGTACCGGTTACGGTTGGGATTACAATTTCCTCAGCTGTTATTATGGTAGCGAGCTCGTACGCTAGGGGTTGACTGTTTTGGAAACCACTAGTGTTGTCATAGAAAATTCGCATGATTATGAATGTCATACAGTTAGCCAGCAGCAATAGAAAAAATACTGGCATACTTAGTCTACTTTGAAAAATTGCTTTTCATGGATCCCGTTGGTGGAATTTTGAAATTACAATAAAAGTGTACACCTAAAGTTTTATTTTTATTTTTTTTTTACTTTTTAAACTTAATAGTGCATTTGTGCATAAAGCTATTTTTGTCTATCATGCATCACTTCGAGTTTTTTTGTGTGGTTAAGATGAAGTTCAGGGTAGCTTCCCAACCTACAACATTGCCGATTTAAAAAAAAACATGCACGATGTCAAATTCTTGATTATTATCAAACTTTCATGTACCGTAATCCGGGGTCAAATTGATCACTTTAAAACAACTTTTGCAGATAACATCAGTGACAATTCAAATATTGCCAAAGGAATTTTTGTTAAACCAGTACCCAATGGATCTCCATGGAACCATGTGACAGAATTTTGTTCAACTAATTTAAACTTTAAGTAAAGTAACTCTAAATAACAAAAAAAATGGAAATGCCACTTTGGGGCGAAATTGATCAGTATACGATTAAGCATCGGTTGGATAGCAAAATTTCCTTCTCCACTTAATTTTGCTCTTCTAAAACAGAATAACGCGTTTAAAATCTTACAACTATTGAATTCATTACTTTAAATGCAAAATTAAATTTTGAAGCGCCTAAAGGTAGGCAATTTAATTTGAGTGATTTCTATCACAATAAATGACTATTTCATCATAAAATGATCTTTCATCCTAATATAGCAGACATACCACAGTTTTATTATTTCATCTGATATATACCAAAGAAACGTCGACATTTGGAATGGCGCTTACGTCACTTTGCAGAATTATGAAAGCGATTTTCTACTTCTTCGTGGCGTAACGTCTAAACTGGGACAAAGTCTGCTGATAGTTTAGTGTTCTATGTGAGCACTGCCACGGTTATTATCAGAGAGCTTCATCTACCAATGACCTATTTGTATGTGTATATTGTGTGGCAGGCTCGAAGGTAATCTATGCCCAAAGGAGTAAATGAAATTTCCTTTACGGAATGGTCATGCTGAATACCAGTGCCCTTGCCGCACAGCTTATATAGACTCTTAGTTCACAAAAATCGCTCTACAAAAATTTAAACCCATTATTTTAAATGCAAACGAGTAGCAATAAACTGTTTAGTTTTGTTGCAAATAGTTTAAAAACAGAAAAATGAAAACACACATTGCTCATACATAGGTGTAAATACAGACGTGAGAAATATATCACTAAAGTAGGGATTAAAATAATATAGGGGATAAACCTTAATGATCAAGACAGGTAAAATTTCCCCCAGGAATTGTTTGTGTTATCTATTTTATGTGTATATGTATAGATGTGAGAAAGATTTGATTAACTCATAGGGGCTAAATATAAGATCCTTCATGGTATGTTTGGTTTACGTATATTATTTTTATTACATTCTTTTGTACAATTATAAGCTGACAAATAAAATTTTGTAAATGAAAAGCGTTGATTTTCTTATCTCATCGCCAACGTTTCGATCCAGATGTTGAGATCTTCTTCAGGGCTCGAAATTAACACATTTGTCTGACCCCGTGTTCATCTCACGGTTGATTGTCGTTTTTTTTGTTTTTGCACTTCACGAGTTTCATTTACTGCCAGCACCCTTGGTGGTACAAAATGGGAGGTCTATACCAGAAGTAATATTCGATCTGCTTTTACCTCTAGCAGTGTTGGCAAGCGTCATGGCTTCTGGTGTAGACCTCCCATTTTGTACCACCCACCCACTACCTTCAAGGGTGCTGGCAGTAAATGAGACTCGTGCAGTGCAAAAACAAAAAATAACGACAATCAAGTGAGATGAATACGGGGTCAGACAAATGTGTTAATTTCGAGCCCTGAAGAAGATCTCAACATCTGGATCGAAACGTTGGCGATGAGATAAGAAAATCAACGCTTTTCTTTGACTGAAAGCCGAAATCCCCAGAGAAAGAAGTCAATTTCACAGTCGAACATCTACAAAAATTTTGTAAAAATATGTTATTGGCGGATTTTTAATAAGAAAGGTAAACTCTAATCAAAAAGGTGTGGCAAACCACCAAAGTCATGCGATTGTATCAAGTGTCGATATCTCTGCCCAGTCACAACTACCCACCACTGACCGGGGGGCTCACTACAAAATCATTCGTTTTAAGGTTTCGCTGACAGCCCTCCGCAACAAGTTTTTGATGCATTCACCCGAGACCCAGTTGCAGTCGGCCAGTCAGTGGCTTGTTGATTGCAAAGAAACAAAGAGCAAGGAACTTGCAGCAGCAACAGAGATGAATCGTATTCTTCTAAAATTACTCTACATTTCCCCCTCTCCAAAAACTCGAATGCACCGAAATCTTACATCTCGCGTCTCCAACCCATTTTTTGGGGGTAATACATTATATACTTTGGTGGGGTATGCACAGAAAAGCTCTTAGGAGGAAAAGTGCAGTGCAGAGTGGGAGAATGTATGCGTTGATTATTGTACGAAATTTTTGTCTGTTTATGTATTAACACCACACGATCAGGTTTGATTGAAGTGGTTTGAGTACTATTTTTTTTTCTTTGGTGGCCTAAATGCGCTTTGTGGATACAAGGCAACCGGACACGACGGATGCTCTCAAATGCTTTTTGCGCGGCCTGCCTACCAGCTAGCCAAAACAAGATGAAACGGGCAGTAAAATACCGTCTTCCTTTCGCATTATCCACAGGCTGGCCCCAAAGTGAAACGGCCCCGCTGTGGAACGGATCGAGATCCTTAGCATGTGCATTGCACTTTGGAGGTGATCCAGCCTTTTTCTACTATGTCACTATCGCCTGTTTCCGAAAATATAAAGCTAAATGGCCTGTGCACAAAACAAGCCAGTTTTACGTGTTTTCTTTCCGTCCGCTTCACTTTTCCCAATTCTTCGTTTTGCACACATAGAATATGCATTATTTCGATACTACACTGCATCATCATGGCAGGCGTTCGCCGTGCAGTAGACGCAGCACGTACACATCCAAAGCCTCCTTTGCTCGTTAACTGCCTGCTAGTCAGTTCAATTCGCATTATAATCTTTAAAATATACACATATGAAAAACGTAAAATGAATACATCAAGTTTTGGGGATGTCGATGACCTTTGTAGACGATAGCTAGTCACCGCTGGCGAAGAAACTGTGTGCTCAAAAAAACTGCATCAGCGCACTTATTTTCTCGGTTTGAAATATTAGAACGAGGTGCGCATGTGGTTTCGTGCGTTTGGGCTCCATGGTGCTTAGCTAGCAAAATTGGCATGTTTCAAACGATGGGCACTGGGCTGTAACTTAACCAACTGCAGTTGGCAGGAAAGCTTCGCAGTAGGGAAACTAATTGCTTTATGTTTCGTTTGTGCTTTCATTACCCAGCCGCATTTAGATATTAATCAAGTCTGAATGCAGGTGTATTTTATGACTCTGTTGATTCAAGATGACGATCGTTAAATGCATTTCGCAACATTTTAGAACAAAAATAAAATTTTCAGATTTGAACGTTTAATTAATGGTCTTACAATTGCATAGACAACATTGTTTAGATATGAACAGGCCTGGGGTGATACACAAATTACACGCAAAAAAAAATCCGTTCCGATATACGTGCATTTTCAGTCACGGCAACGGGAACTATGCATAGCAACCATAACAACAATAAGAAATGTACACCGTGAACTAGAACGAATGTCTTAATTACTGCTCACTGCATTCATTTTTATGGTATGAAAACCTTTGCCATCTGAAGGATCGAATGAGCTGAAAAAATAAGTTTGTTTAGA
This sequence comes from Aedes albopictus, assembly GCF_035046485.1. Taxonomy (NCBI): domain Eukaryota; kingdom Metazoa; phylum Arthropoda; class Insecta; order Diptera; family Culicidae; genus Aedes; species Aedes albopictus. The sequence goes on from NW_026917003.1 coordinate 20,672, forward strand.
TTAAATGCGTTCAGGAAAGCTAAGGAACTGTGTGGTAGTTCTTATGTTCCATAGAAAACCTTGAAAAATAAGAAACTTAATCTCCGAAAAAATGTTGTGGAAATGCATTTATCGATTTTTCCCAAATTTTGATCAAGGCATTCCTTAGACAACTTGTTGAGAAAGCGAATGTGATAAAAATTTAGATAATATTTGGTATTTAGTGATAAATAATGTTGAAATAATTCAAAACACCTTTGTGCAAATGCAAATTTGAAAAATTAAGTTATTTGTTAGAGAATTCGACTGTTCTTTAAAATATCAAGACAATTGAAAGGAAATATACAAATATGGAGTACAATATGCTGTACTCTGAAATAAGTTGGTAGATATTATTAATCCAGTTCATTTAATTCAATAAACAAAGTGTATTTATAATTTTTGAAACAGTCTATAATTTTTCAACAAATTCTTTGGGCATTGCAGTTTATATATCCCTATCTGTCGCAAATTTTTAATTTTCGATTTATCAAGGTGGACAAAGCTACGAATCGAAAGACAAGGAGTAGTTCTAGCGAATGCCAAAGAAAAAAATGTTGATGTGTTAAAAGGTCTGAGAGTTCTGGAGAGCCAAATTTGAGCAATTTGTATGGAAATTTCACTTTTTTGAGCTCCGTCACGAAAGGGATATTGTAGCATCTAAAAAAATGTGTATTTACCAAGCTCAATGGATCAATCCAGCGCACAATTAAGGCATTAAACACTATTCAAAAATATTATTAGTTAGACATAGCATTTTGAAAATTATTACTGAGTTTGTTATAATGTTGATACAAAGAAGATCAAATATCATTTTAATTTATCATAACTTTGTTATAATTATGATGTCATGCAAACTTGTTTTCAGACCGGTTCCAACAAATATATCTAAATATAACATAATTTGATATGTGTATCAACCATTGATATAATTATGCTATGTTTTTGTTATGCCTTTCTGATTGGGCAGTGGGTAGAAGCATATGAAATGTCCACGTTCACCGATGTTTTTAAATCTGTTCGAATAATGTTTTTAAAATCTTGTTTGGAACTTGGAGACCATTCATAAACCACGTAGACTTTTTGGGGGGAGGGGGGGGAGGTGTGGTTTGGCCAAAGTCTACGCTCCACACAAATTTCAAAATGTTTGTATGGACAAAAGTCTACGAGGGGGGATGGGGGGAGGTCTGGGATGGCCAAAATTTGGTCTACGTGGTTTATGAACAGCCCTTTGTAATAATCGGATTAAGGGTTGTGGGGGCCGAAGCGGATGATGCTGGGTCATTGGGCCGAAGGTCATTAGGCCGAATGGTCATCAGGATGAATTGCAATTAAGCAGTTATGAAACTGGAATCGGATCAGATGTTTTTGTCTTTTTCAACAATTATTGCCAAAAACTACCTATGTTAACAATGAAACTAGAAAGAATAGCCGATATTTAAAAGAAGGAAAAATGTATTGTTTATCAGCAGTTTCAGTACCAAAAACTATTTTAGCAATTATATTGGAAAGAACGACCTATTTTTTAAAAAAAAGGAAATATTCATGCTGTGGGTTAATTGTTCAATTCTCTGTCAGTCCAGGAACATTTCGCAAGGGAAATTGGGTTGTTTAGTGAAAGAAATATTGCTATTTTCTATAGCCTAATCGAAAGAGCTTATTTTTCTAGATATAACATGATTTTATTGCGTTTCAATTCCTTTGTTTTGATGGTTAAATAAACAAAATATTTTTATTTTTCGTGAATAGAATAACAGTTCGCCCCGAACAAAAAAATTTCCCCATACAAATTTAAATGTATTTTAAAAATAGTTCCCGATAGTTCTAATTTCTGTAAGAAAAACATCCATTGCTTGAACAATATATTTCTTTAAATTTGTCTAGAATAAATAGCCTAGAATATTTGCAATGAATTCCTCTACGGTACCCAACATTGTTTTTTTCCTGGAATGTTATCTGAATCTTGGCATTTTGATATAGTATTTTTTACTAGAGCTTTACTCCAGAGATTTATTGGCTGTTTATAACAGTTTTCTTTCGCATTAGCTTATAATCTGGGACAGTAGCTATAATCTGGGAAGGTATTCCATTTTTTTTTCAGTAATCTAGATCAGAATTTCTGCGATGAATTTACGATTTTTTTTTAATTTTGTATTGTTTGTACTTATATTTTTTCTCGAATTTTTATGTTTCATCGATTTTTAAAATAAGCAGAAGGAAATATTTTTTTGATAACAAAAATGAATTCTACATACAATTTCTAAATACATTTTTTCTCACATTGAACCGTCCTAAAGTAATAGTGAATTCAAGGTCTCGCATGACCAAAATCTCATTCAAATAGAAGAATATCAAGTAAAAAATGGTTCCCTTCTCGTGTTTTGAGCTAGAAATGCTCGACTACTTATTATGAACTTCTGTTTTCTGTACTTCCTGGTATAAATCTCTAGTTTCATCCAAGATTACATCTACTATGATGTGGAATTGGAAGACAAGAAATTTGCTTTTTCAACCCTTTTCTGGTTCAAGCGAATAGCGATACTACGAACATATAAATGTAAATAAGCAGTAACGCAGGACCTTCTGCATACGAATCTGAAGCTGTAGCAGTTAGTGAACTAGTGCTTAGTTCTTGTTCAATATTTTGAAAGAGAATGTCGAAATATGTGCACCACTATGGGCGCATACGACTGGAAAGTAAATAAAACAGATAAATTAAAGAAACAAAAGATAAAAAAATACTTACCAGTCAGGAATATAATCAGATGAAACCTTCTTTCCAGCCCAAAAAGAAAATAACTTTCGAATTCCCCTAATCCCACGTGTACGACCAATTAAGATTAATGCATTTCATCTCTCATTTCATGATATCGCTGTCACACTGTTTCCAAAGGCTTAATTACGTGATCACAATTTTGGGCATGAAAAATTTATTTTACAACTTCGAAGGAGTTTTTGGTATATCAGAACCCTTCTTTTGGAAATATTAATAATGTAATTAATCCACCTAGAAGTGAGATAGAAATTTGATTTTGTTTCCATAAGTGAAAATAGTGTGTTGAAAACTTGAAGTTGGAGAAAATGGCATTAAAAAAACTTGCCAAACAATACTTCAAACAACATGTCACTGTCTTGCACTTTATCATGCAGAACGACTTTGAATAACGTTTGAAAATTTTCAAAAATATTTTGAAAAATTTACAGCACAAAACTGATTTTAAGGGTTTGTTCACAAATTATGGCCCTAGAGATACGGATGACAATTGAACACACATCGGCTCATTTAGGACGTTGTACCGATGCTTTTCTTGTTGATGATGATCAAAGTAAATCGTGTTGGAAGTGAATGTGAAGAGTTTTCGTGATCCGGTTTTTTTCTGTCAATTTTTTAAATATAAAATTACGCAGAAAATGTATTTCTATTGGAAGTTTATTAAGATTGCCCTTCAAGTTGTTGCGGGTTTTTGTTCGTTTCTGCATCGAATGCAGTGAAAGCATTGTGGAGGATAATAAAAAGCTGAGTGGATCCAAAGCAGCCAGTTAAGATCAAGGAATCGGAGAACTGTGACGATCAAGGAATTGGAGAACTGTGACGCTTTGGTGGAGAATGAACTGTCCAGCATGGGGGTGGGCAACGGCGTAGCCAGCATTTTCTTTTTTCTTGCTCGGTCTCCTAAACAAACACGAGAAAGAAAAATATGAACAGAGAGGCCATTCGCCCCTGGTTTCATCCCTCTCTTTCTCGTGTTTGTTTAGGAGAGTGGCTACGGCGTTGGACGAGGACATCGAGGAAGCGGCATCCCGAGCAGAAAAAAATAGCAACTGAATAACATACCAAGGTATTCATCTTGAATACTATCATACCTTGATATGTCCTTCTTTAGGTGGACATAAGAGGCAAAATAACAAAAACGAATACGATAATTTTGTATGCAGAACACCAAGAAAATAACAAGTGATGTTATTTCAATAATGAATGCATACCTAAAATTTGGAGTGCTCTATTTGTTATCCCAAAGGTATTGGATAACAAAGCAATAACATGTTCTGTTATTAAATTGTGTGTTTTTTCGATAGTTCCATGATGTAATAGCAAAACCTGTTATTCAGTTATTTCACTGCTAAATCAACAAATACCACACCAATACCAAACTGTGGTCAAATACCTCCAATTGATATTGTGATGTTCTCATAACATTTTATAGAACAATATAATAATAACAATTTTTGCTATTAGTGCACAGGTTGTTCTTTGCATGGTATTTGTAAGGTATTCCCTTCTGCTCGGGATCGCAGATCGATCGCAGTCTGCGACTGACTGATCTTCATCCAGACGATAACCGTTGAAATGAAAAGATAGCAAGGCGTGGGCGCGCTCATCCGACGAGAAGGATTGGTGAGACCTTTCCAATTAATTATTTGTCTATTTTATGATTATATTTATACTCACATCTTTTGACTATTCGCTTCTTCGCCATCCTATCATCCATTGGAAACCGTTTCAGTTCTGGACGCTTTCTAAGTTGATTATAAGATTTATAAAAATGCTTGCAAGGACTTGGCCAGGTGTATGGAGAAGGCGGGTCTATGTTATTGTAGATAGTACATTGCACAAATCTGCTATAGCGATGTATATATACTCATCCATGATTTGTGCACGTATTTGTACCATGCGCTAGAGCATAGCTCTGGAAATTCAGCAGATATAACAAACATTTGTTCGTCAAGTTTTCTCATAATGTCATTTTCTACAACTTTGCTCTTAATTCAACCTAAATGATAACAAACTCAATTATCAAACAAAAGAAAACCAAGTAACAGAACTTGTTATTATTTTGTTATCTGCCTTTGCTCGGGCAGCCAGTATAGTAACAGCCAGATAGTCATTATAGCTACCTCTTGCCAACGCAACCGTGCCCAACTATACGAAGCCCTTCGTCCTTTCGTCCTAAATTTAGTAAATAAATCGTCCTTAATTTACCAGTCACCTTGGAGTAACGAAAAATCTATGTGAATAAAAAACTGATTTCTCAATTTATGCAATACGATACACGTATGTACAATTGTTCAAAGAAAGCCCTTAGTTAATAACCGTAAAAGTTTTCGTAGTTCATTAAAACCTGAGAAGCAGACACTGTCGTAGTCGGGACACCATGCCCAAGAAAAATAGGGATTTTCAATCAAACCCTTACCCCTAAATACTGCAGTGAAGCCCTTCCTAAAATTACAAATTGACTAGATTATCACTTGCCATTTCCGCTAGCTTCTGCACAATTTGAATCAAATACTCGGTCCGACCGCCGACAGTCACCCAATAGACTGTAGCAGTCGCCGCAGCTCCAAGACAGAAAAACAAGCGCGATAAGAAAAAAAAACTTGACATTGAAAATGCAAATGCGTTAAATAAAAATAGACGCGAAGCAGAACTATACAAACATACGAACTAGTTAGGCAGAGTTCATGCGCCATTCGCAAAACGCTGCGCTCGTCGTATTTTCGGCGGTGAATGAACCGCGCTCGTCACCGTCTGAATGCACCTTATTATACACTGCTTCGCACATTTCGCACATGTTAGGTTGGTTGGTATATGCACAGCACCAGACTTAGATGCTTTTTTTTCGCTGGTATCATTAGAATGACGAACGAGTGTGCATAGGAGCGAAGCGAATAAGCAAGGGTGTGTGATACACCGTTCTTAGGGGTGAATTTAGAACATGATTCATATTTTTTCAGTTTTTCGTAAACCAAAAAGTGTATACAGGTGGTGTTTTTTAATAATGGATAGAAAAGCGTCGACCTTAGTTAATTATTTGATTTATTTCTGTGAAAAAAAAATGCCGTAACAAATGCCAATAAATGATTAAAATTAAGTGAGAGGCAGAAATTCACTGTTTGTAACAAAATATAATGATATTTAAAAAAAAATGAGGGAGATAGAAGCAAAGGGGTGTAAGTGCCAAAAACCTACTTTCGAGTAAATGAGACTTAAAGTTTATCATCAATTTTTCATTCCATATAAAATGTATGGGGTTTCAACATCGACTCAATTTTCTCCGATTTATTGTAATTTTTCTAAACATCGTATCAATAACCTTAAAACAGTTCCTGAAAGCTTGAAATATGAAGAATTTTGTGATATGCTCAGCTCGAAATCGACAAAATGGCCACTTACACCCCTTTGCATCTGGGCCTCTCAATTGTATTCTCCACGTAATGTTATACTGTAAATTAGCATATTTAAATGTTGCAGTTTTCGCAAGAATTACACGATACAAGATATACGATCTTGGCTCATACGGCTTATATAATCTTTTTTTTTTATTTTCAAAGCGTTGCACAATGGGTCCAGAGTCGTATTTACAAAGACAAAAATGTTTGTGCTTAAACCTTAAGTTTTAGATACATGGAGTCCTTGGGAAAGTTTCTTCTAATTTTTCGATCTTTTTTTCTCATCTTTGTGAAATTTGGGTCGTCCCTCTAGTTTAGCTGATCCAAACATCCGCTTTTTAATAGTTTTATATACGATTACAAAATGTTCGACAAAGCTAGCCGAAAGTTGTTAAATAACTTATTTGGAGCAAGTTTGCCGAAGAAACCATTATTATATCTCTGATGGTTCCTAACTTATAATTTCTAAAAAGATTCATGTTAGGGTGATCCATGAAAATCAGTTTTCTTAGAATAACTTTTGATTCGTTCGTTTCTAGTGAAAACTTTGTCTAGAGCACTTTGAGACTATCAACGACGCATATTTTTTTCCATAGAGCTCAATGTTCTATCTGTCATAGTTAAAAAGATATTGGCTTTTTTCTTCGATAAATCAATCTTTTTCTAAAAGTCATTTCTTAAAAGAAGCTAATTGATTTTCATCGCTTGGTTGCATTGGAAAGATCATAATATGTTCTATTTTTTGTGAAAAATCTGCGGGTACCTTTTTTATTTGAATATTTTTATTGAATTTGAAAAATACGATTTTTTTTATGAAAAAGCAGTTGTAACTCAATGAGATACAAACTTGGCGTCTTCGACAAAATTGTGAGTTTTTGGATGCTCTAAAAGCGCCCAGAAAAACAAAACAACCCAAGCAAAATCAACTAGTCTTTGTTCGATGGGTCATAGTAGCTTTGTAAATGGCCATTCATTTTATTTTATAATTAATGTTTATTTATATTGACATCACCATGAGGGCACAATGTTGGTCACATGTTGTAAACTAAGTAATTTTGATATGCTTTTACGTTAACATCAACATTTACCAGAGATTGACATTTTCGCAATCCATGAATTAAAGAAATAAAATGGGTATTTAATTTATGAAAATCAGCTTACAATCACGTTTTAAGATAAACTCATTGACGAAATATAGAAAATAAACAAGTTTAAGGACAAGGTATTTGGAGTACATTGCTCAAAATTTATAGAGCACCGTTTTTTAGGACGTTGAACGGATTTGAATTAAAGTGCATCACGCTATTGACAACCACTGAACAATTAGCGTGATGCATTTTCATCCAAATCCGTTCAACGGTTCTAAAAAACGGTACTCTAGAAATTTTGAGCAATGTACTCCAAACACCTTGTCCTTAAGCATTTTCCACATGATTACTTCGATCTACACTACATATCTAACAAAGCCGAGTTGAATTTGCTTGACATGTTTTGTTTTTCAAATGAAAATCTGTTTTTTTATTAAATATAATTTTTTGTGTTGATTTTTCCGCAAAACTTTGTTCTGAGTGCTTTTAAAGCATCCAAAAACTCACAATTTTGTCAAAGACTGTATCTCATCGATTTTCAGTGTTACAACTGCTTTTTCATAAAAAAAAAATCGTTCTTTTAAAATTCAATAAAAAGCTTCAAACAAAAAAGGTACCCGCAGTTTCTTCACCATAAATAGAACATAGTATGGTCTTTCCAATGCTACCATGCGATTGAAAAACGAAGAAAAAAGTCAATATCTTTTTAACTATGAGAACATTGAGCTTATTGAAAAAAAAAAGCCTCGTTGATAATTCTAAAAGTGCTCGGAACAAAGTTTTCACTAGAAACGAATGAATTAAAAGTTATTCTAAGAAAACTAAGAATTTCATCACCCCAACATGAATCTTGAAAAAAATATTAGTTAGGAACCATAAGAGATAGAATAATGGTTTCTTCGGCAAACTTGCTCCAAAAAAAGTTCTTTTACAACTTTGTAGAACATTTTGTAATCTTATATAAAACTATTAAAAAGCAGATATTTGGATCAGCTTAACTAGAGGAACCACCCTTATTTCACTAAGATAAGAAAAAATGACAAAAAATTAGAAGAAACTTTCCCAAAGACACCCGGTATCTAAAACTTAAGGTTTAGGCACAAACATTTTAGTCTTCGTAAATACGGCTCTGGACCCATTATGCATTGATTTTGTTCAGTTTTGATTTTATTTTGTGTGTCTGCCTAGTTTTTGAACGACTTGATGTTTTGCTCCACAATTTGAACTTTTGTACAATTTTTCAACCCAATTTCCATTTTTTTTTTCTATGTTTTATGAATTCCTGGGTATCTATGGAATATACCTATTCATTTTTTTTTTTCATTTATTTAGTATTACATCAAATTCAAGATAAAACTGAATCAACAATATTTCTCCATAATACACGGTTTGTGGCTGCCGCTCTCCATCCTCGGTCGCGCCCGATGCTCGCCAAGTCACGCTCCACCTGGTCTGCCCATCGTGCTCTCTGCCCTCCACGCCTTCTTGTGCCAACCGGATCAGTTGCAAACACCAGCTTTGCAGGGTTGTTGTCCGGCGTTCTTGCAACATGCCCTGCCCACCGTATCCTTCCGGCTTTGGCCACCTTCTGGATGCTGGGTTCGCCGTAAAGTGCAGCGAGCTCGTGGTTCATTCTTCTCCGCCACACACCGTTCTCCTGCACACCGCCGAAGATCGTCCTTAGCACGCGTCGCTCGAAAACTCCGAGTGCTTGCAGGTCCTCCTCGAGCATGGTCCATGTCTCGTGCCCGTAGAGGATTACCGGTGGAATATACCTAGTAAAGCCTCAAAATAAAATGTCGAGTTAAATTTTATTCGATTCATCATATTTCAATCTTGCATTTTTGCTAAACTTGAAATAGTACAATTTAAAATTATTATTATTATTTTTGGGTGTTTTGTTACCAATAGACAAATATTAAATTTCCAAAAGATTCAGATAATTGATCAAATGATAGAAACGTAGTTTCGTATAAAATTACGTACTGTTGCGAAAGTATCACTAATAACCTTTTCAATGAAAGCTGTTAATATCACCATCTACTTATTCATTATTTTATTTTATTTCTTTTTTTACCAAAGTGGCGAAGCAACTCAGACGAATTATAAAGGCAGTTCGATCAACGCAATTAACATTAAAACATATCTTTCGGCATTTACCCTTCCACTAAAAATACCCAAATTCCCTATGTGTTTGAATAATTATCAACAAAACTTGGATAAATTTTAAAAAATACATTTGAAACTTTGGCGATTCTCCGCTACATGCTAGCCGATTTCAAACTAGCCCCCACCAACGGTATCATCTGTCTAGATTTCTTTTGGCAAAACTCGACCAATGCATCGATATAAAACCTACCGACACAAAGCCGCCCTGTTCACGACAGACGTGAGCCTTAATATCCGTCGCTTCTTCTAGTGTGTTAGCAGTGTGGAAGTAAATTATTTGGCTAGACTGAATAACGCAACCAGACGTGATTTTTTGCAGGTTTTTTTCTTTATGCCATTCCTGTGCGTTGATGCTGATGTAGTTGATCCACCATCAATGACTCGTGTGCACCCGAAAGTGGGGTCCGCTTGTCGTAAACACCGTAATCGTCTCTGCTAGTGCACTTTTGAAGCGACGACAACTAGCACCTGGAAGGACCCAACAAAGAACCTGAATGGTTGCAATATTAGTGGCAGAAATGATGTCATGTTTTAAGCCAGAGATTGGATAGTAATAAAATCAATGTTAAATGTCTGAAATTTTAGGATACAATATTTCTTAAGATGAAGAATACAAAAATGTTAGATTTTCTTTTCTACAGTCTAGCGTTTCATCCTAACAGCGACAGTTCTGGATTTCCAGTTATAAGTTCAACAAATACCCCAAAATGGGATAACTATGATAGTTTTTTTTTCAAATATTCTTGAATGTGACCGTATTTTTCCAATTATTCCAATGTTTTTAGAATAAGTACTTTGAACAGTGTGGTAGCATTGATTGGCTCAGACCACCTCATAACATGTTCAAACAAATATTTTTAATCGAATTAGGGCCGAAGTACACAGGGTCAAATATTTGACTAGAAATGAATTAAAGATCAAACATCTGTTTGACACTAATGAAAATTCGATCGAAGCAAACAAGATGTTTGAGCATTGATTTCTTTTTGGACAAAAATTTGACCCTGTGTACTAACAGCTTTAGTTTCTGCTCGAGCTGTAATATCCTATTAACGAGCAACATAAATACATAGAGCTCATGAAAATAGAGTTTCATACAAGCATAAATAAATCATTTTTTGTAACAATATTTCATACCGTAGTGTGATACATGACTACAATTCACAACGTAAGGTAAAAACACTAGATTTCACCCCCAAGAATTCTGCTCTAATCTTCATCATGCCATACATAAACAACTAGACTAGAGCAATGGCGAAGACTAGTGCTTTTGCCCTATTGACTAAAAATTTGAAGCTTGGTGACCCTAACCGCACGGCTTATCGTCCATGTAAGGGTGGACGTAAAATAAGTTTGAAATGTACTACCTTAAGAAATCACCCACATTTTGGCGTAATTTACGGTTACGGGGATTCTTATAATAAAATAACTGGAAAAGTGCATAACTAATAAAAATGTAGGTGTCATACAGCCATTCCATAGAAAAACGCTACAGTGCAACTCCGATTGTCGTGAAACTTGGTGGGTTCGTAGTTCTTCGAAAATAATTAGACCTATATTGTTTTATTTCGTATAAGGGTGGCCAATTTTCAGATAGTGTAGTCCTAAAAATCAAAGTTTTTAAAAACTAAAAGTTTTCGAAAAATCTTAACTTTTGAACCATTTGAACCATTTTGAACTTCTTTTTTTTGTTTGAAAGCTATTGAATTCCAGTTCTCAGGAAAAATACGTTGAATGGCCCAAATTGCGTTTTTATGTAAGATATGTGCAAATATATTTTTTTTATGTTTTCATGGTCTCGGAACCAAAGAGGTGCCCTGATTTTATATTTTTATCTGAAAACTCAGGAAATTTGGCGTAACATATAAAAAAATTAAAGATGTATGTTTTTTAGTTTTTGAGATATGATTTTTTTGAAAAAAAAGGCCAAATTCTCCCATATAAAACTTTTTTTTAATTTGATTATATTTTGAATCCTTATACATGTATGGATACCAAAAAGACCAGGAATCACTCAAAAAAGCAATACAAGGCATAGTTACACGAGAATTTACTATTTTAGGTAATTTTAGAGCAAATAGGGTAAATGTACCAATAGTGGTGCTAATAGTAGCTCCTTGTAGAAAAATAATTGAATAAAATTTGAAATACCACAAAATAAAAAGTCTAAAAACGTTAATCAGTAGCTTTTCACTTAAATTTGCTATGAAGAATGTAAAAACCATTTTTTATTTCAGTTTTTTCTAAAAAATCACTTGCACCAACTATAGGTACACGGTTCCTATTATGGAGTTAAAGTTTAACATTGGTTCCTATAGTGGCGCATTCCATTGAATTATTATGGAACCCACCACTATAGGAAGACTACCACCACTATAGGTGCAAAGGAGCAAAACATTTAAGGAAAATAATTGTTTAAAATTGGTTTTTCGGCAAATCTTGAGCACAAAACTGAATTATTGTTATTAATTAGTTGATGCATCTATTAAAAATGTCATTTGCAAGCTTTTTGTTCGAAATAGTGCTAAATTGGCACTACCACCACTATTGGTACTTCCTCCACTAAAGGAGCTTTTACCCTAGTATCAAATTACATGATTCAAAAAATCATATCTCAAAAACTAAAACACTTACATTTCTGATTTTTTGATGTGTTATGCCAAATTTGAATTTTCTGATAAGAATACAAAACCAGGGTAACCCTTTGGTCCCGAGACCTTTAAAACGTGAAAAAACTAATATATTTGCATATTTGCACAAAAACACAATTTGGTCCATTCATCGGACTTTTCCTGAAAACTAAATTCAATAGCTTTCAAACAAAAAAAAAATTTAAAATCGGTTAACTGGCTTGAAAGTTATGATTTTTTGAAAAAAATTAGTTTTTATAAACCTTGATTTTTAGAACCATCCTATATGAAAATTGGTCACCCTTGGGTCACCCTAATGACGAAATAAAAAAAAAATACGGGTCTAATTATTTTCAAAGAACTACTAACCCACCAAGTTTCACGACAATCGGAGTTGCACTAGGCGCAGTGTACCAGTTATGGCTATAGTACCGTAAACCGGGGTCAAATTGATCAGCGGGATGAAATTGATCACTCGGGTACTACATTGTAATTTCATACTAGGAACTCTTAAGCGTCGTAATGATCTTAAACTTTCTACGTCATCTGATTCGTAGATGTCTAGAGATGAGTGTAGACTTTTAATTTTTAAGAAAAAAGTTAGTTTTGTCTAATTTTTTCAAGGAATTGGCAATGCATTTTTCATTTAGCTGAAATCATTGCTACAAAACAATCAATTGCTAATAAGACTTCCCGTAAATTCTCTGTTTTAACATTTTTGTGGAGCCTTGGTTGGAAAGTTATGCAGCTAATCAGAGCATGAAATAGTTATAAAAAGTTTATTTTATGAGGAAATAGTCATTTATTGTGATAAAAATCATTTATTTCATGTGAAATTGCCTACCTTTAGGCGTTTAAAGGGAAATTTCAAAATTTAATTTTGCATTTCAAGTATTAAATTCACTAGTTGTAAGATTTTAGACGCGTTATTCGGTTTTAGAAGAGCAAAATTAAGCGGAGAAGAAAATGTTCCTTTTCAACCGATGCTTAATTGTAAACTGATCAATTTCGCCCCAAAGTGGCTTTTCCAATATTTTGATATTTGGAGTTATTTAACTTGAAGTTTTAATTTGTTGAACAAAATTCTGTCACATGGTTCCATGGAGATCCACAGGGTACTGGTTTTACAGATATTCAATCGCAACATTTGAACAGGCACTCATGTTATCTGCAAAAGTTGTTTCAAAGTGATCAATTTGACCCCGGATTACGGTACTTCAAATTCGCCATAGTTGATTTTCAACCCATATAGCCGAGGCGGTAAACGCACGGGTATTCAGCATGACCATGCTGAGGGTGACGGGTTCGATTCCCGGTCGGTCCAGAATCTTTTCGTAAAGGAAATTTCCTTGACTTCCTTGGGCATAGAGTATCTTCGTGCCTGCCACACGATATACACATGCAAAATGGTCATTGGCAGAGGAAACTCTCAGTTAATAACTGTGGAAGTGCTCATAGAACACTAAGCTGAGAAGCAGGCTTTGTCCCAGTGAGGACGTTACGCCAAGAAGAAGAAGAAGAAGAAGATTTTCAACCTTTAATGATGCAAATCAACAAGAAAAAATTGTGAACAACAGATCACGATCACAAAAGGTGGCTGCAATCATTCAAACTTCACAATTTGCGCAAATTATGATAAAAATAATTAATTTTCCTTAACTTTTCCCTTCCACCCTATTTCGCCATAGTGTACCAGTTATGGCTAATCCCATAATGAATGCATGTAAACAGTGCGAAGTGGAACCTAAATTTATAATTATGTCCATAACTGGTACAGGGTTCCTATCATTGGCAAACGCCGTAATAAATACTAAAAGTAGTTTTGGCTCGATTTCTATATTTTTCCTGTGAAGTATGAAAACTAATCTAGCATTAGAAATATCGATGACATTCGTCGGTCTTCTTATTTTTTGTAGAAATAGTATTGCTTAGGTAGTGCGATAACTGGTACAGGCACCCTATATCGTTTTTCTATAGAATGGCTGCATATTCAAAGTTAAGTAACCCGGTATTTTGATAGTAAGAATATTTTTAACATAAGCTAATAAGCAATCAGTATCCTCATTAAGTCTCAAACTATTTTGAAAGTTTTAAACATAATAATAGAATATATTTACCTAATTTTGGCTTTTGTTGAAAGCGAACAATGGTAGCCTATGTTAAAATATCCTAACTAGCTTACTATGTTACCTAAATTGTTGGTCCAGCCGCTGACAAGCTCAGTAGCATGAGAACCCTTGAGCTGAGCCTCAAGGCCAGTATACTTTAGTGTTCCTAATTCGGATCCATGCGTGAAATGGTATGAAATTTCTTTGGCTGTGGTGTGTTTGGCAAAAAAAAAGAAAATTTATTGAAAGCTACTGCTAGGTTTATTAGGCTATAGCAGATCGTGGTTTTTCAGGGTCATTGGGTACTTACCGGTGGTTTGCTGTCGAACACTTGCTAAGTCAATGTGTTCAGCAGTGCTGACAGCAATGGCGGATGATAGTTTCGGTTGTTCGGTGCTGGCTAGAATGGCGGATCTGGTGGTCCGGCGAGGCGTCTTTTATTATAAGCTTCGCTGCGTCGTCTTCCTTCTTTGAGTTGATCGACGGGCCACGGACGAGACCGTATGGATCACACCGATACGGGTCCTTCTTAGCGTTTTGGGCTACAAGTCCGGGGAACTCTCTCACGGTCGGTTGCTGTGACCTGAGAGCTGGTTTTTTAATGTTTAGGCGTAGACCGGCAAACCGAACTAGGCCGAAATGTGTAGACGGTGAAGAGCAATAAAGTAGCGTAATAGGTTAAAAGGTAATGTAACCCGGAATTAGGCAAAATAGTGGGCAAAAGGCTTGACCTTTACGCAAGCTGGTTTCCAAAGGTTAACGGAACTGTGAGCACTTGCACAGTTATTAGCTGAGAGCTTCCGCTGCCAATGACCTTCTTCTTCTTCTTCTTCTTCTTTTTCTTCTTGGCGTAACGTCCTCACTGGGACAAAGCCTGCTTCTCAGCTTAGTGTTCTATGAGCACTTCCACAGTTATTAACTGAGAGCTTCCTCTGCCAATGACCATTTTGCATGTGTATATCGTGTGGCAGGCACGAAGATACTCTATGCCCAAGGAAGTCAAGGAAATTTCCTTTACGAAAAGATCCTGGACCGACCGGGAATCGAACCCGTCACCCTCAGCATGGTCTTGCTGAATACCCGTGCGTTTACCGCCTCGGCTATATGGGCCCTTAATGACCATATTGTATTGATATCGTATGGCAGTCACGAAGGTAAACTATAACCAAGGAAGGCAAGAAAATTTCCTTAACGAAAAGTTCCTGGACCAACCGAAAATTAAACCCACTTCCCGCCTCCTTCTAGTATCAATGCCAAAATATTGTTTTGGTGCTGAAACTGCTCATATTTAAATCACGATTTTTTTCTTCTTTTAAACATAGGCTATTCTTTCTAGTTTCAATGTTGAAATAGTTTTTGGCAATAATTAATGAAAAAGTTAAAAACAACAGATCCGTTTCCAGTTTCCTGCTGAATTGCAATTCTTCCTGATAACAATTCGGCCTAATGACCATTCGGCCTAGTCACCATTCGGCCTTATGAACTTCGGCCTAATGACCCTGCATCCAAGCACCCATACTGTTATATCTATACATACATCTGTACATTAAAGCTTAGTTTCTTGTTGCCAAGTAGAGCGCTCAAGTAAAATTCCACCTTTTTCCGCAAGTAATTTTGACAACTGATCCAGTATGGGGAGAAACGTTACTTTTCCTTACGGAATAATAGCGCGGACTATTTTTCCGTAAGGAAAAGTGACAGCTCCATTTGATTCGCACGGGAGGCGTTACGAGTGTTACACTTTTTTCCTTACTTGCCATCTGCGAACTGCACAAGTAATTTTGAAGCGGAATCATTACTTGACCATTACTTGTCCTATCATTTTTCACAGTACGTACGAAGTGGAAACAAGCCATAAGGCCGGACGGGACGATGGTTGAATCGTCCGCCATTGCTCTTTTGTTAGTAAGATGCAAATCTCAACTTCTACTTTATATTATTGGCTAGAAATTTGATCGTTCATTTGCTCACTTGCGGTGCACAATCGACTAAAGTTTCAGCTACATCAGTGCACTGGAAATTCATATTTGCATCTTCAAAATCGTGAGGCAAATTGTTAGAAAGAGAGGGAAGATAGGAAAAATTACACGTCGTCCTGTGCGGCCTTAATTAGAAAACATCCTGGTAGATAGAGCCGGAATTAACGACTCCTCTCTCTACCGGCATCGAAAAAGTTAGGTAACAAGCTAAAGGCTAGCGGCCAGCAAGCCCCAAAGTTATGCTCTAGCCACACGTGGTGGGAGATCTTGCAGCAACCAAAGCTACAGAGAAGAAAGCTACTTTGAGGTCCAACAGGATAGCAACCCAGCATACTATGTGCTGGGACCCCCCACACGAATTTTTGGACGTCGACCATTCAAAAAGCCAGTAGCAAGAAGGCTGAACCACAAAGCCAACTGGACCAGGCTGGTCGAATTGATGGGCATCATCACGAAGAACGGAGATTGCGTCTATTCATCAAGGCACTTATCCCTGCACATTTCTACTCGAGGTGCAAAGCTTTGAATTTTTGGTGAAACTTCCGTGAGTCTTGTCAATGGCGTTTCATTTCTTTCGAAACTGGCAAGCCTACGAATTCGGTAATCACCGGTGCTTTGTTTTTCTCCTCCAAAATATTTCTACACTCTTCGCCAAACTAATCTTTTCGTCGAAACCATTTCATTTCATTCATATACACATACATCTATTTGCATCACATCACAATAGAATAACACTTAATCAATAATAGTTTGTCAGTCGGTTTGCGGCTGCCGCTCCCCATTGAAGGTTATACTTAATACAGTCGGCTCTCTACATGTCGATGTTCTACATCTCGATATCTCTCCCTATCTCGATAGTTTGATCGATCCCTTCAATCTGCATACATTTTACCTCTCTGTATGTCGATATCTCTTTATCTCGATATCTTCCTATCTCGATGCGATCTCGTTCGATTTTGTTCTAGATTTTCTCTCCATATGTCGATATGCCCACATTCGCAGGTTGCTAGATCCTGTTTTGTGGGTGCAATCATTCTGGTAAAGCGGAATGACATCTGTTTGTTGACAGTTTTTCCTAGTTACGGAGGATTTTCCAATCTAGTGTGCATTTCAAATTGGTTCTGCATTTTAATCTCTCCCTATCTCGATAGTCCCTTCAATATCGAGATGTAGAGAGTCGACTATACTCCGGGCTCCACCTAGTAGTGCTCTCTGCGTTCCATGCTCTATTTTGCTAACCGGATCAGTAGCAAACACCAACTTTGAAGGTTTGTTGTTCGACATTCTTGCAACGTATCCTGCCGGTTGCATCCTTTCGCCTTTGACCACCTTCTGGATGCTGGATTCGCCGTATAGTGCAACGAGCTCGTGGTGCATCCTTCACCGCCACACACCCTTCTCCTGCACACAGCCGGTCCGTAGCACGCGTCGCTTAAAAACTCCGAGTGCTTCCCAGTACTCTTCAAGCATTGTCCATGTCTCGTGTTTATAGATGTACACCTGTTCTATAAGCGTTTTGTACATGGTATACTTGGTGCGGGGCTGAATCTTGTTTGACCGCAGTTTCTTCTGGAGCCCGTAGTAGACACGAGGTCCGCTGATGATGCGCCTTCTCACTTTGTTGACAGCCGTCAGTAAGGACCCATGATTTTCCATAGCTCTATCGACCTCACACTGTCGTATGCTACATTGAAGTTGATGCATTGAGATCTGGTATTCATGGCATTTTTGGATGATTTGCTGTCCTGTGAAAATCTGGTCCGTCTTTCGATAAATTTGTCAAACTTCCCACCAACCCACTCGTTTTTAATGATAGACGACGGAAAATGATCCTTGATAGCACTTTGAATGCGGAATCCAAATAGGTAATCACTCCGCAGTTCTCACATTCCAAACGGTCACCTTTTTGTGAATGGGGCAAATTACCCCTTTCTTCCACTCTTCCTGTAGCTGTATGGTTTCCCAGATTCTGACTTCTAACCGTGTAACAAAAAAAAAGTTTTGCGGAACACTACAAATGCATTGTGCTCCCGATGGGTACCACAATGTACACAACTGCTAATAGAACCCTACAAATGCGCATTTTATTTTCCGCATCGGGCCCCACATTTTGAAACTAGTTGGATACGAAAAGTAAAATGGAACATTACAAATGCACAAAACACAAACATGCAACACATAACATAAATTGTGCCCAGTTATCCAAATAGATAACAAAGTCCGAACCCAGGATGACGAGGTTTCATTTTTGTTCTTGGTCCATTAGTCAATCCTGTAATCGTATTTCTTCTGGCGGATTGCCTTTTGTTTGCAGCGTTACTTGCTTACATAGCTTGTTTTAGTCTAGGAATTTCTAATCCTAAGGGGGCATACCGATTCGGGCAACAACACAAGACCGTCTACAAGTTGATGTCCGTGTTAGGGGACGGCTTGCGTGTTTTGTACTGGTTCGCTCCTGAAATGTTTGGAGCGCTACAAATGCACATTAAAATTCAGGGACGGATGTACAAACCACAGTATAAAATAGAAAATTAACTGACAAAATGCTCACAGCAATTTACAAACGTAACACACTCCATGCAACAATCGAAGAATTTTCCATGAATTGGAGAATGCAATTCATGGAAAATTATTAAATCTAAGTGATTGAGTGATTAAGCGGTTTGGCCAAAGCGAAGTTAGGCTCAGTGTACCAGTTATGGCTATAGTACCTCAAATTCGCCATAGTTGATTTTCAACCTTTAAAGGTACAAATCAACAAGAAAAAAATCGTGAACAACAGATCACGATCACAAAAGATGATTGCAATCATTCAAACTTCACAATTTGCTCAAATTATGGTAGAAATAAATAATTTTCCTTAACTTTTGGGCCTCCTTGCACCCTATTTTGCCATAGTGTACCAGTTATGGCAAATCCCATAAGGAATGCATGTTTTTTTTTTCTTCTAAACCATAGGGGGATAAATCTGCTCATCAGACACCCTAACAGGAAGGTTAGGGTAGTGTGGGGATGAGGCCGTCTTCTACAATGCCGGTAGAAGCCAGGACTACTCTCTCCTCGACCCACTAAAACACATTCCTATGGTCGCCAAACCCTACGTCTCTCCGGAACCACCAAGAAGGTATTGCTTCAGAGAGGGGCTAGTGCATATCGCACCCTCAAGGTTAGCTGCCGTAGCCTAGCAGCAACGAACATCGATGACTCGCTCTGGAGAGTCCATCACGATAGCATGCTGGCGCTTAGCCAGTTTCCCGAGTGGTCCTCGCCACTCCCTTTGTCCTCGGAAGGCGGGCAGGGTCAACCCCGCCCGCGCCCTACTGCTGAGCGGACATCAAGAACTGATGCCCACGTGCAACCCGATCTGACCTGCCCGCAAAGGAAGGGTATCACTACCCTTCAGGCCCTATCAGATGCACCCGTAGGTTGCAGACAGCAGGATCTCACCTACCCCGACCCTTGCCGGGGACCCCTTTCCAACCGCGGGCTCAGATCCAACCCAGTAGACTGACGCCACGACAGCACCGCTACCGGGACTTCCTCTCCGCGGCCACTTAATCGCTGTAAGGGTCGATCTCGACCGCAGGGCACCGGTATGACCTACGAAGCCGACTTCGAACCCCTGGACCACCTCTTGTACTGCATCTGGACTAGCCATTCTCCGAGTCCACGCGCCACCTCCTTTGTAGCTCCCAGACGATATGGGTGATAGCCGTTGAAACGGCATTCCAGCTAATCTCATCCCTACACATTCTCTGGACCAAGTTGTCCGGAGTTGTGTCCTCCCCGCATGTGGCAAGCATGCGGTCACGCATTGTGCGAAAACGCGGGCACACGAACAAAACGTGTTCCGCCGTTTCCTCTAAACCATTGCACACTGGGCATTCGGGAGAATCCGCATGCCCGAAACGGTGTAGATACTGTCGGAAGCAACCATGACCTGTAAGGACCTGTGTCAGGTGGAATGAAACTTCCCCATGGCGCCTATTAATCCAACTATCTACCCTCGGTATCAACCTATGGGTCCACCTTCCTTTGGTGGAACTGTCCCACGCGCGCTGCCATTTGACCATAGAGGCCATCCTGACAGTCTTGCGTATGCGTATGGAATGCATGTAAATAGTGCGAAGTGGAACCCAAATTAACAAATGTGTCCATAACTGGTACAGGGTTCCTATCATTGGCACACGCCGTAATAAATACTAAAAGTTGTTTTGGATCCGTTTTTATATTTTTCCAGTAAAGTATGAAAACTAATCAATCATTTGATATATCGATGACATTCGTCGGTCTTCTTCTTATTTTTGTAGAAATAGTTTTCCTTAGGTAGTGCGATAACTGGTACAGGCACCCTATATCTTATCGAGTTCACCCTGTTTCGAACACTGATCAAAGCCATGACGTCGAAGAATGGAAAGTCTCAGTCGAGGCAGGAATTGACCTCTGAGGAAATGCAGTGAGAGATCGATCTACAGGAGATCAACAAGAGGATCTCGCCAATCGCCAACGAAGCTGAGGACTTACTGCAAGGAGCCTCTATCATGTCCGAGCTGAATCCCGTGAATGACACTGAAGAGACTGCAGATCCAGTCCCGGACTCTTTCGTGTCTCTTCTGGATGCGTCTTACGCGGCCAATCTCGGGAAATCGCAAGCCGGAGTATCCAAGAAGAAGGTCAAAATCCCCAAGGGATTGGAGGAGCGGGTGGGAGATCTCTCTTCAAGTTCTGCAGAAAAGATTGGGCTGGTCGGGGGAGCTCCACAGAAGACATCTCGTCGAGGATCAGGAGGCTGTGCGGCCGAGCAGGATCCCCAGGCGAAGGCGGCATCTGCTCATTTGGAGCATTTGATGTCAAACTCCCACAACGTCGTGGAGGGGTTTGATTCGTACGTGGCGCGAGTGGTACAGGCAGGTATGAAGCTGCACGACAAAGGAGCTGCCAATATTTGGAGAGACTGCGAGCCCGTGGTCAAAGATCTTACATCTCGCCACTCTTACAAGGTGTCTAAGATCCTAGTCTCGATTATGCCTTGCTCCGTCGGGGAGTTTTACAATAGAGTTATGGGTCTGGCTGACGGCGCAACCCTGGGGATGTCGGACAATCTCAAAAGAGTGGTCCATGGGGGCGATGGTAGATGATTTACAAGTCCGGTGTCATGAAATGGGGAAATCCCAACAATATCATGATACCCAGATGACATCTTTGACGACCCAAGTGGGACATGCTTCCACAGCCATCGCCCAGTCCGTCAAGCTGATCGAAAATCTGGCGGTTAAAATGAGTGATGCATTCATGAGGATGCCTCTTCAGTCGAAGGCTCCCACTGTCCTGTCAGAATCGATCGGGTCCTCCGTGTTCCAGGCGCCTCGCCAGAGCCGAGCAGCCCCCCCTCCTGTGGACAACCCGATGAGACTGGATACTGTGGCAGCATTTTTGGAAAAGCAAAAGGAAAGCAAAAGCGTGCAAGGAGGGAAAATCACACAGATCGAAGGCTTGCCCCAAGCGCCCCCGATCTCACTCTTTATGGGAAAACGGATCGAATTCATTGCCCCGATCTTCGCACATCCACCAATCGCCTTATCCGACGCCAACAGGGACTACCCAGGGTGGTGGAAATGTTTGGAGAAGGGAGGGAACAAGGCACGTGCAAAACAGGTCATTCTCAAGATCTTCCCGACCCCAGAGGACCCTATGAAGTGGGTATATTCTCCAGAATAGGTGTGGATCGAGCAACATGATCTCCACTTCCGAAAGCCTTGCTAACCTCATGTTTATTGATATTTTTCACGCTGTCGTTTTGATATAGTTACTGGTAAGAATGAATCCTCTCAACAAAAAGTCCCTCTCCCACTCTGTTCTTGCGACATATTTCCGTTGTATTTGATTCTCTCTTTGTCTCATTAGATTTAGAAAAAAAAAATAAAAATAAAAATAAAAATAAAAAAAACATGTTACAAAAATAAAAGAAATTAATTAATACAATGTATCAACATATAACGACACATAGTACCTTACAATTGCACAAATTAGGAACATCACAAACTGACGCAACACGACACAAAACATATATGTGCCCTGTTATCCAGATAGATAACTTCTTCCGATCACAGGATGACGAGGTTTCATGCATTGGTTTGGGTCCATCAGTCATCCTGGAAGTGTATTTTATTTGGCACTTTGCCTTTTAGTTCACAGCAGTTAAAGCTGTGTTCATGGCTTGGTTTCGTCTAGGAAAACTAATCCTAATCGGGCATGCCGTTTCAGGGTTCGATACTTGAGCTTAAGACCTTGAAGTCCGTGGCAGGGAAAGGTTTACATGTCTAGTACTTGACCGCTGCCCGAAATAGCCTGAAAGTTGGCAATCAACAGTGGATTGCATTGCATGTACCTCTATTCAGTCAGAACCCTATAAATGTGTATTTAAACTCGGGGAATATTTACAAGGTAATATAAAACATATGCCACAAAAGTTCAGCTTATTGGACGCAGTGGCTTAAATTCCCCAACAGGGGAGGAAAAAAAAAATATAAAACATATAACACAAAGAACGTACGAATATAATATTTATAACACATTTAACAATTATTCTGTCTTATAATTGTAACAAATATTTATACCCGTAACAACCGGTTGCAGACAGGTGGCCTAATTTTCTGAACCCATCTTGATGAATTCCAGTTGCTTTGCTGGTTGCGATCTAGTGAATGGTATCTTCAATTTCCCTCAGCGTGTAACTTGGACCAGTTCCTTCCTCTGTTACACTAACGTAATCGTTTCCTCTGCCGCGGTCTTCCGCGCCTACGTTTTCCGTGTGATTCAGGTGCTCATTGAAGTGGAAATAAACCATCATCGTTTACAAAAAAACTCAACAGCAGTTTTAACGCTGAAATCTCAACCAATGCTAATAAAAATTTATCACTGCACTCTGGCCACCATCTAAATAACAGTGATTTGATTGATTGATTTAAGGTACCCCGGGGCAAGTGGGACCTAAAAAAATGCTAGTTTGGTTTTGTCAAGCCGAAAAATTCTAAACATAAATAATTCTATAATTCCAATGGTTCTAAAAGACATTGTTGGCAAGGTTGCAACCATTCATTTGCAAAAATTTACATTCATTTGCTATTATCTCAGTTCAGAAGCATGCTATCGAAAAACAATGTATGGATGAATTTAACCTTGTAGTTTTATCTGAAAGTTTGCCGAATAACATTGGGGTCGCAAACGTATACCAAAATTGTGAGCGAGCTGTGAAGGCAACTTTCCACAGCGTGAATGAAATTTACATTCACCGCGTGGAGAGTTGCCTTCACAGCTCGCTCACGACTTTGGTATACGTTTGCGACCCTAATGTTATTCGGCAAACTTTCAGATAAAACTACAAGATTAAATTCATCCATACATTGTTTTTTGCTAGCATGCTTCTGAACTGAGATAATAGCAAATGAATGTAAATCTTTACAAATGAATGGTTGCAACCTTGATTGTTGGTATATTTCTCCTTAATAACGGTTATTAAAACGGTTTCAAAATTTTAACATCCTATATATTACGCATATAGTGAAAAGTGGAGCAGATCTTCATTTACTCCGTATCACGGGGCAAGTGGGACTCATTCGGAATGTTTGTACAAATGGCTTAATATAGTTGCTGCATATATGTAAGGTTGCATAAATTACAAATAGCTTATACGAATAACTATGTTTAGCGATTTATGTTGGAAGTGTTTTGTGGTATCGTGCATAAATTACGTAACATATATGTATAATAACGAATAACTGAGAAAAAAATTGATTTAACCATAGCATCTTGTGCAAAACAAATTGATTTTATATACAAAAAGCGCTATACAGTTAAATGCCGGAAGATTTCCAAACTTGCTTTTCATATTACGTAGTTGATGAATCTAGCCAAAAGATTTTTCAAGATTTACAGATGTTATGTTTCCCCTTACATAATTTCCCGATCATTAAATAAAGATTTTGAAATCGGGAACTTTGAATAAGTCGTTTTCCATTTTTTTCATACTTTATGGCTGGTTTCTCAACACTCAGAAAAACTCATTATACAAAGAAAAACGAAAAAAAATAGAATTTGCTTAGATGAAAATATGAAAAATAGATGGTTTCGAAAAAAAAGTTCTACCCAAGACTTTACCATTTTAAACAATAGCATCATCATCAGAATAGAAGTAATTCAGCATAATTCAACGATTTATTATTTAAGGCACTGATTTTTACTTCACTTTTGTGTGAATTTCGACTTAGGCTGAAGACAGCGAGATCAAACTATGAAATTGTATTTGTTTACTCTCATAGGTCTCACTTGCCCCAGATGCTGAAATGCACTGGGGCAAATTTGAGCAGTTAACTAAACTGAAAATAAATGACATCTTTTTCGCTTAAAATAATTTGCAAGCACTCCAAATATTATCCTCAAACCGAAAAAGTTTGACTTTATATGATATTATATTATTAAACGACGAATATAGTAAAGTACGTTAATCTCACTTAGTGAACTGAAAATTACATATGAACAACAATAACATATATGGTGGTCTCTTTATGGTGAGCACAATAATAATTTTTGAATTCAAAGTATCCGTTGGTGTGATACCTATGTTTTCCATGAAGAATGTTTGCCTTAAAAATAAAAAATAGATAAAATTATAGCCGTAGGTCTCACTTGCCCCGGATTCTCACTTGCCCCGGGGTACCTTATCTTTATTAGAGAGACTTTCAGCCCTTGGCTGGTTCGTCTCTTCAGATAACAGTGAAATGATTTTCATTGACGGTTTTGTGACTTTCAGGGTGGCCACAGACTCGGGAAAATCGGGAAATGCGGGAAAAAGTCGGGAATCAAATTTCATCGGGAAATATGCGGGAATAAGTCGGGAATTTTGTTTATGATCGGGAATTTTTAAAATTATGTGTAACGCCCCCAGAATGTAAACTCAAACCTAGATTTAGCACTTGACTCACTTCAAATCCAGATTCTTACAAAGTTTCAGAAGCCTCACGCAGGAGTGTCAAAATCCAAATGATGCAGATGAGCATTGGTTTCTGAATTACGAGTGATTTCTCGTTTGATAGAGATTATCCGGGTGACTAATTTTTATTGTCCGAATGCTCAAATCAACGATTAGACCTTTAATTTCGGCACATATTTTAAATCACAATTTTTAAAAGTAAAGTTTTTAACGACTAAAAAAACCTAATCTAAAAAACGCGAAAAAAAAGAAAGATTTTATAATAAATGCCATAACATACTTCTCAAACATTTGCTAATAGAAAATGTTTAGCTTGTTATATGGTACAAATTTCCTGAATGGAGCAGAATACGCTTCTGAAGCAGACCTACTGATACATGGTTTGGTTAATCATAGCTTAATAATGAAGTTAACCAGAAGTCATCAACAAAATAATTCGCAAAAAAAACTATTGTTTTAATTAGAATAGTATGAATTTTGTAGGAAATTCTTTCAATGATTTTCCACAGAATATCTCCCAAAGCTATTTGTCGAGAAATCCAGTTCGAGTATATTTGATCGAGAAATCACATAGTTTGCAGAGTTTCGACTGTCTACTGCCAGGAAAAACTAAGGAATTTTTTTTTGGCTGAAAACCACTGGAATTCTGATGGTAGTCCGAGAACTCTTGTCCATGAGATTTTGCATGTTGACGAACTTTGAAAAGAATTTTCTGACCATGGAGAAACTAGTGACATAATTTCAGAGATTCTATCCAGATTGTTTCTGTAGTACATAGTTCCTTAGTTCCTTGTAGTAGTTAGGACTTTTTGCCGAAATATCTGGCTGGGCTTAGGGTCAAGTTTCAATTTAGGCGTTCGATTTGAACAGGTCGTAAGTTTACTGTGATTCCTATGTCGATTCGACCTATCCAGAATCAATGTTTTCATTGAAACTTTTTGAAATAATTCTTTAATTCGCTAGTTAAGGACTTCCTGAAATTATTGCTTTGTTGGAGTTTTCACGGTAGGTCTAGAAATTTCAGAATGAGTTCATAGAAAAGCTCCCTGCAATCACCATGATGGCTTTGGTGATTGCAGGGAGCTTTTCTATGAACTCATTCTGAAATTTCTAGAAATACCGTTGAAAACTCCAACAAAGCAATAATTTCAGGAAGTCCTTAACTAACAATTTCGTGTGCTGACATTTCAAAAAATTTTGCAATAATTACTAGAAGCATCTATAATTCAGTCGTCTCGGAAGAGTTTCTGGTAGATTTTTTATGGAATTATGTTGAAGTGTTTTCTGTGTAAAATTTTGTAGAATTACTGGATAAATTCAATGAAGCCTCCTGAAGGAATTCCTGGTGTAACCAATGGAAAACATGAAAAACTTCTAGCCTGAATTCCTAGCCTGAAAGGACAGACATATGAACATTGTAAAGGAGTTTTTAACCGTAATTCCGAATACAAATCTGAAGAATTGCTTTATGTCTTTCTGGGGTTCTACAAGTTTTTCTGACGAAACATTGTCATGAAATCGTGAATGTCCAAAGAAAGAAGAACACCTCTTATACGGACATAATTATAGGCCCATCATGTAGGTATGTCTGATGATTTTTTTTTGCGTTACCCTAGGTTAATCCAAAGGTTTGAATGCTACTCAATACCGGTTGTACTAGATTCACTTTAAACTCCTAGAGAAATTCGACTAAAATTGGACAAATTTCTATTTTTAAGATGTACACTCTACGCATTATTCACCGGCTTCCAAATGAGTTCTACAAAAATGGGATTAGGTAGAAATTAAGCCCAGAATATCGATTTTTTCCTGAAATATTAAGGAAAGCCTTACAAATTAATTCAGAAATGACAAAATTTTGTTTTTCAGGGTTTGAGAACTTCTCTACAAATTCAGCTAGAAATTGTTTATGAAATAAAAACCTGTTTAAATCCCTAGATATTTTCAATTTTTTTGAGAAAAATTCCGGAATTTATTACTAGTGGTCTCATAGAACAGAACTTATCTGTTTTATGATCAGATTTGAACTCCTATAAAGAATGCACAAAAAGTATTACAGTTAGCTGACTACATTTTTATAGGAACTTCATCAAGCATTTCTTAATGAGTTCACAAAGATCTTTTGGGAATTCCGACACAAATATTTTCAAGCATAGTTTTACATTACACGACATCCAGAATAAGAAGCAAATTTCAAACATATGTTACATATAAATTTATTTTAATGTTAACA
Source organism: Aedes albopictus (assembly GCF_035046485.1). Classification (NCBI taxonomy): domain Eukaryota; kingdom Metazoa; phylum Arthropoda; class Insecta; order Diptera; family Culicidae; genus Aedes; species Aedes albopictus. The sequence goes on from NW_026917003.1 coordinate 48,054, forward strand.
TCTCCAAAATATTGTAAAATTGTCACAGTATCATCACAATGACACTGTAAATATTTCAGTATGTTTTACAGATCCACTTCAAAGTTTGGATTCTTGGATGTTTTACATGCTCCAAAGGTATATAAAAAATCGGGAAAACTTAAAATCAATGCGGGAAAAAGTCGGGAAAAATGCGGGAATTTCAATTTTGATTTTGTGTGGTCACCCTGGACTTTACAAAATATGTAATTTACTAAAATTCAAATATATTGCGTTTTGTTCAACCAACTTTCAATCTTTTTCCATAAATTAAAAGCTGAATACAATACCATTCGATCATCTGAATGCAGGTTTTGCGTCAGATTGATGAAATTCAAGATATACGCGAGTTTTAGGGACAACCTCCTTAAATTTTAGCAAAATTCCCAAAAATTTTTGAAGAAATGTATTTTTTTCAATAAGAAAAAAAAAATTAAAAATTCTTTTTCGACGTTTATTTGACAATTATAGTAAAAATTTAAGCTCAATCGGAGCATTGATTACGGAGAATAAGATGTTTGAAGTGAGCGACTTTGCTTAAAAATAGAACAAAAACCGATTTCAAATCATCAACCTTGTATGGAAAGTCGAAAAAAATCCGCTCTACTATAATTTTTTTCTTCCGCTTTTTCGAACTCAGGCCAACATTCTACACCAAAAATGATCATCAGCTTACCGAGTTCAAAAATGCTGTAAACTAGTATTATTAACTGTGGAAATGCTCAAAGAACACCAAGTTGAAGAAAGGAGGCCATGTGTTAGTAGAGTCATAAAGAAGAAGAAGAAGAAGAAGAAGAAGTAGAAGAAGAAGTAGAAAAACTCAAGTCGAGGCTGGTACCTTTATATGCCCGGAAAGTTAGCTCTAAGAAATCTTAAACAATTAGCTATTACTGTTTACAATTATTCGTTACGCTATAACTAAGTGATGTAAGCAACTACGGTACACTGGAACAAGATGAAACGCGAGATTTTGAAAATGATTTCAATATAATTTGTAAATGTATTCTTAACCAAAAGAATGTTTGATTCAAAAACTATGTGTTATAACATTCAAATTGCTTATCATGATTAGTTAACATCATGTTAACCCGCTGTTTTATCTTACCCCAGCCGTTTCAACTTGTCCGGTGTACCTTACAAAGTTAAAATCTCATTTTTCTATGAGAATTTTTATCTTTGTAGACATATTTAAAATTAATATCAATAGTTTTGAGAATCTGTCGTTACATCAGAAACATGTCAGCATATGTTAATGGTTAACGGCAAACATACCGTTAATAATGTTTTCATTTACGTATCCATGTTGTTCAAGATTACACACGTTTGATTTGAAAGTTTTTTTAATCCTTATTAAATTTAATTTTAATGATCCTACCTCTACAAAATATAATTCCGTTATTTTTAGTCATCTAAGCTGATGGCGATGATAAGACAGCATAGCATCGCTAACGCCCGAACGAAATAAATCCTGCAAAAGTAGGAACATTATCAAAATTCACCATCCTCACACATGAGGGCGAAATTTGAATTGTGAATACTCGTTGGCTCATACCTACAACCATCAGAGCGCCCGCCACCCACATACAGCATCCCGCTATTCAAATATCCTAGCGCGGCAGTTGTTGTATCAGACTTTTTTTTCCCTCTCTCTTCACTGTGTTTAATTGTGCTCTTGATTCTAAGCCAAAACCATTCTAACGTTAGCGATTTTTCTGTGTTCTCCAGGCAGGGTGAGAGGAGATGCTTTTTTTATGTGCGCCAAAAAAGTACCACCACCGCGTATATGTATATAATTTTCGAACGCCGCGCGGGGCCATAATGTATGTACGACAAATACATTTTCATGTGGCAAGTGGAAAAAAGTCTGCATAAAAACTACCCTCTAAAATGTAATAAAATAAACATAAAAAATCTAACTACCTCCATAAA
>NW_026917004.1:0-50000 GCF_035046485.1 Aedes albopictus
ATATGGAGCTATTTTGAGGTACATTCACTTTTCATAATACTTCCCTTTGAGCATAGCGTGTATAGGGAATAACCTTAGGAATGACCCATGCAATTTTTGAATAATCCGTAATCCAAAACCATGAACGACTTTTTAGTAAATTTTCACTGTAGTTTAATGGATCATGTCCTAAATTTGACGGATTATTTTTGAAATTTTATGGATTGTTCACAAAATGTTAAGAATAATTTCTTATATTTCTTTCTCGAATTTTCAAAGTATACATTTTTTTCATTTTTTGTGTATCGTTTTCAATTTTTTAAGATTGTTTATTTTTTTTTTATAGATCATTCTAATGATCAATTCTGCCATTTCATCGAACAGGTTTTGAAATTCTGGAATTTCTTATTGCCAAATTTTATGAAAAGAAGGGACAATTCGACAATTCCTCATGGACCGAAATGACTTTATGGATTTGGAAATATTCAAAAGTTATAAAAGGATCATTTGTTTTTTTTTATCGTTTTATAAGTTTAACGACGCAAACAATGAACTATCGTTTGAGTTCGTATAAAACCATAGGTTTTTAGTTTCCTGCTGTTACGTTGCTTTTTCAAATGTTTGCATTTCACATTTTTAACTAGAACCATGCAGAACTGTGCTAATACTTGTGTGCAGCCAACTTAACCCTCCTTTGGCATTAAAGTCAGTTTTTGACTCAAACCGTACACTGCGTCAGCGAGCTGCTCCCAACGTGATGCAAATGGAAGTTCAAATATAACAGGTTCACGTTTAAAATCTGTATAAACATCGTTTAATATGTGGGATTATACCCAATTCACTGTTTTTTGTTAGATGAAACCTAATAAAGGCTTATTCAAAACCACTTATCATAAGCATGTGAATCATGACACAAGGCGCACTATTGGTAACTTGTACTTAGCATATGGGATTAATGGTTCTAATTCTTGCACCATTTATATTATTTCTAGTTTTGGTTAAGGTGACGAGACCAAGGCAGCATATCTTTCCCATAAACAGATTTATGTGAACCCCATTATATCCACATGTGAAAAACTAATCATAATCGGTATACGGTTTTGTCGTTTCAATAAGCATTCGTTTTTTTTTTTCAATAAAGGGATGATGTTGGTTTCAGGGTCGTTTCAAGGCACTTCAGGAACGTTTCAAGGAACTTCAAAGATTTTTCTGGAGGGGTTATATAAATTAAGGGGGTTCGGGGATATTTCAATGAAATTCCAAGTATTGCAAAAACATTTCAATAGTATGAAACCTCCTAAGAACCCCTGAAACATCTCTGAGACCTCCAGGTGCTTCCATAAAACCCAATGGGATCTCTTGTAATGCTCCTGAGAACCCCTGAAACGCTTCCTGAGACGTTTTTGGGACCCCAGAAACGTCCCTGAGACCTTCTAAAATGCCCCTGAAATCACCTAGTAGTACATACTGAGATACTATGGAACCCTTTGGACCCCCTGCTACACCCTAAAAATCCTCGTGAAACTCTCTGAGACTCTTTGAAAAGCCCCTGAGATCCTCTTAAGGTCCCTTAGATCACCCAGTACCTTCTCAAACCCCCTTAAACGCCTCTGAGATCCCCTAAAGCGCTCTCGAGCCCCCTTGAACTTCCCTGAGACCCCTGAAACGCCCCTAGCAACAGCTCGCTGACTCAATGTACGGGTTGAGTCAAAATGCACAAGGAGAGTTAAATGTCCCCGAGGCAACCCAGTTTTCTCGGAAACGTCCTGAGGATCCCTTGAAACGCCCCTGAGATCTCATGGTACTTCATTAAACCCTCTGAAAGGCCCCAGAGACCCTCTGGATTTTTTTCTGGAATTCCTTGTGATCCTTTTGAAGCGTTCCTGAGGCCCTCTGCAATCCTCCCTGAAACGCCCCTGAGTTCCCCTGTTGTGGCACAATTCGTTCTTTGACGCCAAACTTCTAGCTCTTATCGTTTTCTTGCAATTTCGATTCAAATGTGCGACGCAGTGCGCATAAAAGTGCATGCCTTGACAGTTGCAAATTTATGGTTTGAATTGCGATGTTTAAATCCAAATTGCAAGAAAACCATAAGAGATAGAAGTTTGAAAAGAAACAAATTGTAGAGTAAAACAGGGTCTACAACTTTGCCGAAGAAGAAAATTCAGAAATGTGTAATAAAGCATTTTTCAAAGATAATTGACAAAAACAATCTTGTACCGACTTTTCGAACCCTCTAAGCAGAATACCCTCTTCGAATGAGTGTAATCAGTTTCGTACCTTTTAATTCCGCCCTATGTTGCTTATCCTTCGACAGATACGCGTATTTCGACTACCACTTGTAATCTTCCTCAGTGTCATCTACAAGTGGTAGTCGAAATACGCGTATCTGTCAAAGGATAAGCAACATAGGGCGGAATTAAAAGGTACAAAACTGTTGACAAAAACAAATTAAAACACACTACTTTTTAGCTATTTGCTCTAGAAAAATTAGTTATTTAACTAAACCAATCGATTCAAAGATGCCATTTGATAGAAAATTCAATGAGCTTTGGAATAAGGGACACAAAAATACAATAAGTTTGACCATTTTCAAGTTATAGCCAGTTAAGGCAATAAGAGTAAAAAACATGGGAAGTTCAATAACTACGTAACGGTTGAGATTTGACCATATGCGTAGAAAATTTTTTTCACCGTTTAGGGTCCTCTATCACCCTTTAAAAAGTTTGCACTCAGGAACCTAACACCCTGTATATGTATATATTATTTAATTCTTTAATACCCAATTCCGCCCTTAGACGGGGTATAGTTTGAGCATTTTTGATTTTTTTCTTTCCTGGGCAATCACAATTTTTATATTTTTGGCTAATATTTAGGAGTGTTTGGCACATCTCGAAATGGTTTTTGGTGTCTTTCAAAACACATTTATTTAAAATCATTGAAAAATTGATGTTTTACTTTTTGTAAGGTGGAGTACCTTGGCAAGTTGAAACGAGTAGGAAAAGATGAAACAACGGGTTAACATGATGATATCCAATTATGGTGAACAGCTTGATTTGCTTAACACATACCCGACTAGAAAACCATATTAAGTTTATTACACAATGTGTTGTGCTGTTATATTTTTTTTTTCGATAACTTATTGTGTTATAAACTTAGATGCAGGATGACGTTAAAATAACTAAAACTGTAACAAAAAGTACACCGATCTAATCACAATAATAACATATTTTGTTATAATAAGATCAAAATTATAGCACATTATGATATAAATTTCACTTCAGGAAAACTAGTTTCTATCATATTTTGAGACAATTGCATGACATTATATCCTGAATGTCAAAAAAGGAAAACTTAATTGTTTCACAATGAGTTATTAAACATTATTTATAACATAATATGATATAATTGAGTTATAACATTTTTAAACACCAAAGATATTAAACATGATTATATCACAATGAGTTATAAATATCATTAGTTAGTTATAATTATGATACATTTTTGTTAGAATCTTCTAGTCGGGTAGTTTTTGATTCAAACAATGTTTTGGCGAAAGAAAAAAATCCAAATTGTATTGAAATCTATTTTAAGACTTCGCGTTTCTTCTTGCCTCACCCGTTTCAACTTGCCCCGGTGTACCTTACTAGTTTTGCTCAATTCTCTTGATCCACATAAGAAATCAATCAATTTCTGTCACGTTGTCGCTATCTGACTCAAACGATCATCTCCGCCGTGTCGTCGTTGTATATCAATCAGTTCGCATTTAAATGTAGAAAACAAAAACATTGCTGGAGGCCGTTCCCAAAGCAAATAACATAACATACTGCACCTGTCTGACGGTCGGCATTGCTCTCACCAAAGCTTACGATCAAAAATGAATAAGCCGGATTGTGCTCAATATTCCAAACATATATACTTACTAGCGTGGTTCAAAAAATCGTTTTTGCTCCACACCGCTTATTCGATTCGTAGCCAGATTCTAAGCCTTCTCCCAAAAATTGAGCTGATTTGGTTGAAAATTGAGAGTGCACAAGCCCTTCAAAGTTTGTATGGAAATTACTATGGGAAAAGGAGGGTTTTCATTATATTGACCGCAGCATTTCCCCAGGTATCCAAGAGTGTTAGTTGACCCTTGGTACTCCTAGGCTACTCTATCAGCTACAACTTTGCAAAAGACCACATTCAAATCGGACGTCTCATTAATTAATTATCGATTTTTATCCAACTGGAGAAACTTTAACAGTGATCGTTCAGTTTCCCAGCAGGCAACATTGCTGCACATGCCGCCAAAGATAGCACACAGAAATCATGGCTACTATGTTTCAAGGCAAATTGCAGTGAGGCCCATCGAATAATGTAATCATCATGATCAAAGATTTTCATTCTGGACAAAAATCAATAACTAATTAATGAGGCGTCTGATTTGAATGTGGTCTTCGGCAAAGTTGTAGCTGATAGAGTAGCCTAGGACTACCAAGGGTCAACTAACACTCTAGGGCACTTGGAGAAGTGGTACGGTCAATTGAATGAAAAACGTCCTTTTCCCATAGTAATTTCCATACAAACTTTGAAGGGCTTGTGCACTCTCAATTTTCAACCAAATCAACTCAATTTTTGGGAGAAGGCTTAGAATCTGGTTACGAATCGAATAAGCGGTGTGGAGCAAAAACGATTTTTTGAACCACGCTAATACTTACGATAGTGTTTAAATATATAACATACATCGTGTGAATGCCGGGAGGGGATCATCCAGTTACGTGAATATGATTCACAACTGACATAATTAAAAGTGCATAGTTCAAAGAAGATTGGAAGTCGATGGTTGATATCGCTTTCTGTGCTGATTCGGTGTTGCACCTTTAACGATTGGATAGGATAAAATGTGGTGTATTTTTGTAAGATTTATGGTAAATTGGTTGTTAACCTTTTCCTTCCCACGACTTTGAAGGATTATTTCCATGCCAAGAAAGCGTTTCCGAAAAAAATGCTCGAACAAAAGTTATTGCAAATTGGTAAAAAATTTCGAAATCAGCGAAAAAAAAATTAGTTGTAAATCAATAGTATTTTGATTGTTTATCAATAGTTCCACTATTGAAACAAGTAGTTGGGAGTTAGGTTTACCTAATTTAAATCATATTCTAAAAACTATTGCATCATAATCATCTGATGCCGTTTGTCTCGAGTTCATCGAAAATCGATGGTGCTCTAGAGCAACCATGGGAAGTACAGGGTTAAAGCCATAGCGGATTGTTGGTGTTCTGTTAATCTCTTAAAGGATTTCTCCTAATATTAATATTAATAAATAATCTATGGTGGACTCCATTCAAAGTCATGTCGGATACCATACGGAAGTCTTAGAGCATCCCTATGACATCCGAAGGAATCCTGAACAGTTATTTCCTACATCGTTGTAGGACACCAGGAATAGTTATTTATCCAACGAGTCTTTTCGAGCATCATCAACTTTAAGGACAAACGTCTTGAAGTCCCGCTTCAACAGTGCATCAGAACTTCAGAGGCTCAAATCTCAAGAAGCAAGCTTCAAACAACTGTGCATTTTATTATTCTGTTCCTGCTTGAGCTTGATTGACTGCCCGTAGTTGCTACTCCAGTATCGCCAGATCAACTACACTCACACAAGGAACCAATGAGATAGCTGCTTGGGACTAACAGGCATCTTCCGTGTGTGAGCGGTGGTGGTCTTCTATTTTAGGCGACAATGGCGCCTGCTGCGTCAGATTGCAGGTCAATGGGGAATCGGGGGAATTGCTACGAACATACGAATATACATGAGATGTATATGTAGGAGAGAGAGAGTGAGAGAGAAAGTAGATAGAAAGATACAAAGTAGGAGGAAAGGGACGAGCCAGGGATTGAACCCAGGACCTTCTGCATATAAATCAGAAGCGGTAGCCACTAGACCACCAAGCTCGTCTCATTTTATTATTCTGTTCTTGCTCTCTCAAAATAAGAAAATCAGGTGCGCTGGTTTTGTTTACGAAGAATTTTGTGCTTTCGAAATCGTGAGTAGGTGCCAAAGTCGGCCATTGTGGCAGCCATTTTGGGATTTGAACAAAGCTGTCCTTAAGAATTTTTTAACACATTTCAACAATACAAAAGATATGTAGCCTAAATATGCTATAAGGAAAATATAAAAGTGTAGGGATGTTCAAAAATATAAATTAGGAAAATCATACACAAAATTCGCAAATTCACGTTTAAAAAAGAATACCGTTCAAAACATATTCAAATCAATTTAGAATGACGAAACATTATATTTAGGCCTAATCTTAAATTTGGGTATTAGGGGGTTAATGCGGTCGCTTGTCCACGGCAGACCGTATGTCGGAGTGTTTTTGGGAATTGGCTGTATGACAGATGGTTCACGTTGATGCGTGGATGCCAAGCGTAAGGTGATGGATAATGTATTGACTATTTTGAAGAAGATGTAACACAGTTCGCTGGTTGTAGGCGTTATATGATAGATTGATACTGTGCTGTGAAATTGAAATTTTCTTCCTGTTTTCGATTCTATCGATGACCATGACCACATGAGTATGCATGAGTTGTATATATTGTAGTATACAGGGTGTTAGGTTCCTGAGTGCAAACTTTTTAAAGGGTGTAAGAGGACCATAAATGGAGAAAAAAATTGTTCTACGTATATGGTCAAATCTTAACCGTTACGTAGTTATTGAACTACCCATGTTTTTTACTCTTATTGCCTTAACTGGCTATAACTTGAAAATGGTCAAACTTATCGAAGTTTTTTGACCCTTATTCGAAAGATTATTGAATTTTCAATCAAATGACATCTTTGAATCGATTGGTTTAGTTAAATAACTAAGTTTTCTAGAGCAAATAGCGCAAAAGCAGTGTGTTTTAATTTATTTTTGTCAATTATCTTTGAAAAATGCGTAATAATTTAAAATTCTTTCTTAGGCAAAGTTGTGGCCCCTCTTCCACTTTACAATTCGTTCTTCGACATCGAACTTCTATCTCTTATCGTTTTGTTGCAATTTCGATTTTAACATCGCATTTCAGATCATAAATTTGCAACTTTCATGGAAAGCACTTTTTTGCGCAATGTGCCGCACATTTAAATCAAAATTGCAAGAAAACGATAAGAGCTAGAAGCTTGGTGTCAAAGAACGAATTGTAGAGTGTAATAGGGGCCACAATTTTGCCTAAGAAAGAATTTTAATTTATTACGCATGTTTCAAAGATAATTGACAAAAATCAATAAAAATACACTATTTTTAGCTATTTTGCTCTAGAAAACTTCGTTATTTAACTAAACCAATCGTTTGAAAGATGCCATTTGATAGAAAATTCAATAATCTTTCGAATAAGGGTCAAAAAACTTCGATAAGTTTGACCATTTTCAAGTTATAACCAGTTAAGGCAATAAGAGTCAAAAACATGGGAAGTTCAATAACTACGTAACGGTTGAGATTTGACCATATGCGTAGAACAATTTTTTTCACCATTTATGGTCCTCTATCACCCTTTAAAAAGTTTGCACTCAAGAACCTAACACCCTGTATATAGAGACGAGGGAGAAAGTAGATAAAAAGATATGAAGTAGAAGGAACGAAACGTTCCAGGGATTATACCCAGGACCTTCTGCATAGGAATCAGAAGCGGTAGCCACTTAACCATCAATCTCAACTATTTATAAATAACGAATGCACCGTTTGGCAATCTAACCATTGAACTGAAAAGAGCTTCAACTGGATTGTTTCACACCCGTTTTCCATCGATGCCCTACGGCCTACGGTTACGACACATGCACTACTCAGGCATAAATCGAATCAATTTCTACCACACCTGTTCAATACCCCCGTTTGACCTCTTCCAGTTGCCCAATTGCATATATACAATGCCCTAGCTGTGGCCCACCTATAGTCCATCATTAAAAAGTGCGAAATGGGAATTAACGTCATTGCCCCAACTAAATAACTAGCCAATAATGGTAGGAACGCACGACCAGCACGGCGAGCCGAGCTATTGACTGCGAGGAGCCGGCCGGTGCAATAAATTGCGTTAAATTTCAAGTCGTGCACGACGACGATCGACACCTTAAATGAAGAAGATCGACTTCGCTAATAGTAACCAAATTGATGCGGACAAAAAAATTGTGATGGAAGAAAATGAAAGTTTGTGATGAGGTATCGGATTGGGCACGGTCGTTGTCGTCGTCGTCGTCGAAAAGATGAATAAAATGTCGATTATTAAGTAATTGGGTGAATGAGGTGCGAAGCAATGTCTGATGATGTCCTATTTGAAGCTAACTTTAAAAAAATTATTCGATTTAGAGGTAGTTTTCTCTGGCCTTTCTAAGACAACATCAAGTTCTCTAGAGATTGTACCAGAATCTCTCCAGAAATTCTATTGGAATTCGATGAAGATTCTACTGGATTCTCTTTAGAGATTTTACTGGAATCTCTCCAGAGATTCTACTGGAATATCTCCAGAGATTGTACCGGAATCTCTCCGGAGATTCTACTGGAATCTCTCCAGAGATTCTACTGGAATCTCTCCAGAGATTCTTTTGAAATTTCTCCAGAGATTCTTTTGAAATTTCTCCAGAGATTCTTTCAGAATCTCTCCAGAGAATTAACGGGAATCTCTCCCGAGATTCTACTGGAATCTCTCCCGAGATTGTACTTGAATCTCTCCCGAGATTGTACTGGAGTCTCTCCCGAGATTCTACTGGAATCTCTCCCGAGATTCTGCTGGAATCAATCCAGAGATTCTGCTCGATTCTCTCCAGAGATTCTACCGGAATCTCTCCAGAGATTCTACTGCAATCTCTCCAGAGATTCTACTGAAATCTCTCCAGAGATTCTACTGGAATCTCTCCAGAGATTCTACTGGAATCTCTCCAGAGATTCTACTGGAATCTCTCCAGAGATTCTACTGGAATCTCTCCAGAGATTCTACTGGAATCTCTCCAGAGATTCTACTGGAATCTCTCCAGAGATTCTACTGGAATCTCTCCAGAGATTCTACTGAAATCTCTCCAGAGATTCTACTGGAATCTCTCCAGAGATTCTACTGGAATCTCTCCAGAGATTCTACTGGAATCTCTCCAGAGATTCTACTGGAATCTCTCCAGAGATTCTACTGGAATCTCTCCAGAGATTCTACTGGAATCTCTCCAGAGATTCTACTGGAATCTCTCCAGAGATTCTACTGGAATCTCTCCAGAGATTCTACTAGAATCTCTCCAGAGATTCTACTAGAATCTCTCCAGAGATTCTACTAGAATCTCTCCAGAGATTCTACTAGAATCTCTCCAGAGATTCTACTGGAATCTCTCCAGAGATTCTTGCGGAATCTCTCCAGAGATTCATTTGGAATATCTCCAGAGATTCTTTTGGAATATCCCCAGAGATTCTTCTGGAATATCTCCAGAGATTCTTCTGCAATCTCTCCAGAGATTCTTCTGGAATCTCTCCAGAAATTCTTCTGGAATCTCTCCAGAGATTTTTCTGAGATTTCTCCAGAGATTCTTCTGAAATCTCTCCAGAGATTCTTTCGGAAACTCTCCGGAAATTCTTCTGAAATCTCTCCAGAGATTCTTCTGGAATCTCTCCAGAGATTCTACTGGAATCTCTCCAGAGATTCTACTGGAATCACTCCAGAGATTCTACAGGAATCTCTCCAGAGATTCTACCGGAATCTCTCCAGAGATTCTACCGGAATCTCTCCAGAGATTCTACCGGAATCTCTCCAGAGATTCTACCGGAATCTCTCCAGAGATTTTACCGGAATCTCTCCAGAGATTCTACCGGAATCTCTCCAGAGATTCTACCGGAATCTCTCCAGAGATTCTACCGGAATCTGTCCAGAGATTCTACCGGAATCTCTCCAAAGATTCTATCGGAATCTCTCCAGAGATTCTACCGGAATCTCTCCAGAGATTCTACCGGAATCTCTCCAGAGATTCTACCGGAATCTCTCCAGAGATTCTACCGGAATCTCTCCAGAGATTCTACCGGAATCTCTCCAGAGATTCTACCGGAATCTCTCCAGAGATTCTACCGGAATCTCTCCAGAGATTCTACCGGAATCTCTCCAGAGATCCTACCGGAATCTCTCCAGAGATTCTACCGGAATCTCTCCAGAGATTCTACCGGAATCTCTCCAGAGATTCTACCGGAATCTCTCCAGAGATTCTACCGGAATCTCTCCAGAGATTTTACCGGAATCTCTCCAGAGATTCTACCGGAATCTCTCCAGAGATTCTACCGGAATCTCTCCAGAGATTCTACCGGAATCTCTCCAGAGATTCTACCGGAATCTGTCCAGAGATTCTACCGGAATCTCTCCAAAGATTCTATCGGAATCTCTCCAGAGATTCTACCGGAATCTCTCCAGAGATTCTACCGGAATCTCTCCAGAGATTCTACCGGAATCTCTCCAGAGATTCTACCGGAATCTCTCCAGAGATTCTACCGGAATCTCTCCAGAGATTCTACCGGAATCTCTCCAGAGATTCTACCGGAATCTCTCCAGAGATTTTACCGGAATCTCTCCAGAGATTCTACCGGAATCTCTCCAGAGATTCTACCGGAATCTCTCCAGAGATTCTACCGGAATCTCTCCAGAGATTCTACCGGAATCTCTCCAGAGATTCTACCGGAATCTCTCCAGAGATTCTACCGGAATCTGTCCAGAGATTCTACCGGAATCTGTCCAGAGATTCTACCGGAATCTCTCCAAAGATTCTATCGGAATCTCTCCAGAGATTCTACCGGAATCTCTCCAGAGATTCTACCGGAATCTCTCCAGAGATTCTACCGGAATCTCTCCAGAGATTCTACCGGAATCTCTCCAGAGATTCTACCGGAATCTCTCCAGAGATTCTACCAGAATCTCTCCAAAGATTCTACCGGAATTTCTCCAGAGATTCTACCGGAATCTGTCCAGAGATTCTATCGGAATCATTCCAGAGATTCTACTGGATTTTCTCCAGAGATTCTACCGAAATATTTCCCTGTGGTTTTAATCATCAGGATTAAATGGAAGCATTCGTAAAATATGTATCATTTATTAAAATCTCACTGTTGCATGCAAACTTGTCTAGACAGCGAGTCTCCAGAAACTTATTCTAACCATCAAAGAACCGTTTCCATCAGCTAACCGACACTGCTAGCGGTATGCTGCCGCATCGCCGTTTTGAACCATAAATCAGTGAACGAAAGCATAAAATTAACGCCCCAACAAAATTGGTAGAATAGTGATGAGGTGATTAGGCAATTTGTTGCGTTCCACCTCTAAACGCTGCGCGCGTGCGTGGTCAGAATGATCAGATAAAAAAAACTGCTCTAAAGCATCGCTTACCAAGCGAACTTAACCTGCTTATCGGTTGATTATCTCAGCGCGATTAGATCGAACCGGCGCGTGGCCCACCTTGAACGCGCACCTAAAACAGTAGATATTTGCTCTCGAAAGAGTCCAAATGAATAATTGCGGCGGTCATTTTGGACACGAGCTAAATTTTCGAGTAAAGCTCCGCATTAAGTTATTACTCAATCCTAAATCTGAAAGGTATGATGTGAGCTGCTCTAAAAATTCGCCTTAAAACCATTCTCCATGGGCGTCGATTCGAAGACACACAGTGAGACGAGGTGGACAGCATGTATCGTGAAATATCCGTTTATGCAATCGACAAATTGTCAGCCTTTCAATTAACTCAGTGGGAGAGAATTAGAGCACGCTTTTCGCACATACAGGGTGACGAAAAGTTGTCCGCACAGGGGTAATTTTTCAAGAACTCGAAACTTCTTTAAACAAATGTAATACATTGTTTCATACGGGTCCTAATTATGTATTATAATTGAGTGCAACATTCCTTAGTGATATTTTCCTGTCAAACACACTATAAGTGGCTCTTAGTACCATAAAAAAACCAAAATAAAATAAATAAGGTTTTATTACGGTTCTCAAAGCCTCTACAAGACTGATTGGTCATCAAAATGTCGCTCAATAATCAGGGATGGGAAATGCCATTATGCTGTTTGTTAATATCTCTGCCTGGAAAACGTCTATAATATAAAATAAAATATCCCTGCCTCTAATAAGAAATGTTTATCGACGACATCATTAATTTTGCACATCTAATCAGCAAAACTAATTCTCGCATAAAATGATAGAGATTGGGAAATATCATGACACGTTTTTCATGAAATTCCATGACATTTCCCATGCCTGTTAATAACATCATGCCTACATGTTTTTCAATTTCCTTAAAAGCTGTCGCTATTAACAAACTCAGGTATAACTTATTTGCAATAAATATTCCAATCTAGGTAAAGCTCGTCCAACATGGATGATAACAACATCACTTGTTCCTTGCAACATGCGATTGGAAACTTGTTTACAACTCCTATAAAACTATCTGCATTCGGATCGACTTCACTTACACAAGGAACCAACACTAAGCCTGTTCAAATAACAATTTAGAACTATCATAAAACCATGTACCTTTTATTTTGGTTTTATGATGGTTCTAAAAATCTGTTGTTGTTTATTTGACAAAAAATGTGTTTCTTGGGTGGTGACGATCTTCTGTTTTCAGACAACATGCTCGCCAATGAGAGAAAGTGTAAAATGGAATTGATGATGCATTCGCTCGTCCACTGTAAGTCGTATCCGCACAAGTTCATTCAGCGCAATTTTTGGAAGGAAAGTAACATCGCTGTTCGGATATATTTCTGACCACTCTTGTACCTAAAAAATAGCAGCACGCGTACTCGATCGATCTGATCTTTTGTTCGCTCGAAAAACAATGATCGACCGAGTTTCGGCGGGCGCAAACCGCCCTGCGCTGCCTAGTGAGTGAAAGAAATCAATCAAATCGATCATTTTTGCCTCGGGCCTATCCGTTTTGACGCCGCTGGCTGACTGGCCCAAAAATACGGCACGAAGAAAGCCCTGTCAGTGACGACGGCATATTGTAATTGATCGGACGCAGTTGGTTTGCTTGAAGCTACGGACGGATGAAGAGCCCTATAGCCAACGACGGTGAATGATCGATTGATTATTTTCTGATTCATGGTGAGATCGCCATTGGATCGTGGAACCGCACGTCATTGATGAGTGCCTTTAAACCATCGCAAATGAAACAATCACGACCAGACCCCAGGTTGGGTTTTGGGCAACTTAAAGTCTAAGATGTTGTAATCAAGACATCGTTGTTATTGTAATTAAGAAGATGGTACTCAGAAAATGGTCTTCTTTCAATGCGATCGAGTTACGACACAGCTATAGCTAAGAGGTTGCGAGCTATTACACAATCATCGATGGGAGTGCGGATTTTGGGCAAATTTACATCATATTTCTCAACTTCAGAATAGTTTGGGCGATCCAGGAAGCCTCTGAGATGTATATACAAGTATCACTTGATTCAACTGATCTTCTATGACTACCAAAATGCACTATACTTAGTTTGAAATGTACCCGATGCTTTGTTACGAGTGTAGAAACAATGGCCTGAACTCTAGAATGATTTGGATGGCCCAAGGCATCGCTAGAGATGTGGAGTTAGTCTTTTAGGCTTGGGTTTACATGTATGGATCTAATGAAATTAGCTCTGATGACATGCATTCATTGGTTTGATGTCCTGTGAAATCTAGAGCGTTTTGTGTTACCTGCAACATCACTCGGACATGACTACTGACGTTTCGCGTTTCAAAATGTACATATCTTTGCATGTAATGAATGAGGTTCAAGTGATTTGGAAAGAAAACAAAACTATTTGTACTCAGTAGACTACGTTCAAAACTTCCGGACGTTTTGGATAACTTGTAGATCTATGCTGCAGCAGTGAAAGAACATATTTTTTCCTGTTCAGCAGTCATAACCCAAATAAAGGTTTTTGTTCAACTTGTTCTTCTTCTTTCTGGCTCGACGTTTCAACTGGAACTTGGCCACTTCCTCCATTAATTAATTGAAGGGGCTTTCTTTGCCTGCCATTGTATATTGTGAGGTAAGTACAATGATACACTATGCCCAGGAAAGCCGAGAAAAGTTCCCGACCGGAACGGGAATCGAACCCGCCGTCTCCGGATTGGCGATCCAAAGCCTTACCACTGGGCTATCTGGAGACCCTTTGTACAACTTTCATTGAATGAATAGAAATACGTTAGCCAGATCTTTTAAGTGTTAAGGTAACATGACCCAAATCGAGTTTGATTGTGTTCCAAGCAGTTGGAGTACTTAAGAGTAGTGATTAAGTTGGTTTAAGGGTTGGAAACAGCGAGAGGAGATAAGGGGACCATGATGTTATTGCCCTTTTTCGGCTAGTACGTCTGAAATAGACGTAAAAACTTAAAGTATTTTAGGCAAAGTACGATTAGTTGGCAAATTGAGAGATAAATTTGTGATAAAATGACCACTTGTTTTGGTGGGATTCGAACCCATGACTCCGTATCGCTAGTCCGGCACTTTAACCAACTAAGAAGCCACAGAACAAGTTACAATTCTGCGGAATAAAAAGTCAAACTGGATTCAAAACACCACCCTATAGGCTATAGCCGGGTTCATCTTTAACAACTTTATCTCTCTTTCGGCTCTTAGATGCCAATGAACTTGTCCACGATGACGTCACATGCCAGCAAACAGCAAGATGTGAAGCGGTAACTGCGGGTCGTGTTGACAACAATCACTGTTCGCATCTTGCTTCCGGCGAGATCCGATGAACATCCAGTGAATTTTCAGTCGCTGGATGTTCATGATTGTGTCATTTTGTGTAAACATTGCCCGCGTTTGCAACAGAAAAGAAGAAGCAACACGGTGAAAAAAGAAGACCGTTGATAAGCTCATCTCCCGCACATTCGCGGCCTACGCTATGGCTTAGTTGGTTAAAGCGCCTGACTAGCGATACGGAGTCGTGGGTTCGATTCCCACCAAAACAAGTGGTATTTTTTCACAAATTTGCCAATTAAACGTATGTACTTTGCCTAAAAATACTTCAAGTTTTTACGTCTATTTCAGAGATAAGGGAAGTTTAGTGCGTGTTCAAAAATGAGCGATGTGGGGATTTCTCTCCAGAGATTTTACCGGAATCTCTCCAGAGATTATGCTGGTATCTTTTCAGAGATTCTACTGGAATCTCTCCAGAGATTCTACCGGAATCTCTCCAGAGATTCTACCGGAATCACTCTAGAGATTCTACCGGAATCTCTCCAGAGATTCTACTGGAATTTTCCGGAGATTTTACTGGAATCTCTGCAGAAATTTCACTTGAATCTCTCCAAAGATTCTACTTCAATCTCTCCAGAGATTCTAGTTAAGATTCTACTGGAATTTCTACTGGAATCTCTCCAGAGACTATACTGGAATCTTTTTGGAGATTATTAGAATCTCTCCAGAGATACTATAATTTGTCCAGAGATTCTACTGGAATCTCTCCAGAGATTCTACTGAAATCTTCCAGAGATTCTACTGAAATCTTCCAGAGAGTCTACTGGGTCTCTCCAGAGATTCTACTGGAATCTCTCCTGAGATTCTACTGGAATCTTTTTGGAGATTATTAGAATCTCTCCAGAGATACTAGAATTTGTCCAGAGATTTTACCGGAATCTCTCCAGAGATTATGCTGGTATCTCTCCAGAGATTCTACTGGAATTTCTCCTGAGATTCTACCGGAATCTCTCCAGAGATCTCTCCAGAGATTCTACCGGAATCTCTCCAGAGATTCTACCGGAATCTTCCGGAGATTTTATAGGAATCTCTGCAGAAATTCCACTTGAATCTCTTTAGAGATTCTACTTCAATCGCTCCAGAGATTCTACTTAAATCTCTCCAGAGATTCTACTGGAATCTCTCCAGAGATTACACTGGAATCTTTTCGGAGATTATTAGAATCTCTCCAGAGATACTAGAATTTGTCCAGAGATTCTACTAGAATCTCTCCAGAGATTCTACTTAAATCTCTCCAGAGATTCTACTGGAATCTCTCCAGAGATTATACTAGAATCTTTTCGGAGATTATTAGAATCTCTCCACAGATACTAGAATTTGTCCAGAGATTCTACTAGAATCTCTCCAGAGATTCTACTTCAATCTCTCCAGAGATTCTACTGAAATCTTCCAGAGAGTCTACTGGATCTCTCCAGAGATTCTAGTGGAATCTTTCCGAAGATTCTACTGGAATCTCTCCAGAGATTCTACTAGAATCTCTCCAGAGATTCTAGCGGAATCTCTCAAGAGATTCTACCGGAATCTTTCGGAGATTTTACTGGAATCTCTGCAGAAATTTCACTTGAATCTCTCCAGAGATTCTACTTCAATCTCTCCAGAGATTCTACTTCAATCTCTCCAAAGATTCTACTTTGATCACATCAGAGATTCTACCTAAATCTCTCCAGAGATTCTACTTAAATCTCTCCAGAGATTTTTCTGGAATTTCTACTGGAATCTCTCCAGAGATTCTACTGGAATCTCTCCAGAGATTCTACTGGAATCTCTCCAGAGATTCTACTGGAATCTCTCCAGAGATTCTACTGGAATCTCTCCAGAGATTCTACTGGAATCTCTCCAGAGATTCTACTGGAATCTCTCCAGAGATTCTACTGGAATCTCTCCAGAGATTCTACCGGAATCTCTTCATAGATTCTGCTGGAATCTCTCCAGAGATTATGCTGGTATCTCTCCAGAGGTTCTGCCGGAATCTCTCCAGAGGTTCTGCCGGAATCTCTCCGGAGATCCTACTGTAATCTCTCCAGAGATTCTACTGGAATCTCTCCCGAGATTCTACAGGAATCTCTCACAAGATTCTACTGAAATCTCTCCAGAGTTTCTACCGAAATCTATCCATGTGGTTTAAATGTAAGCATTCGTAAAATATCATTTATCAAAAACTCACTCTTGAATGCAAATTTGTCAAGACAGCGGCTCTGAAGGAACTTCATCTTACCATCAAAAAAACCGTTTTCATCAGTCAACCGAATCTGCTAGTGCGTGCTGCCGCGATACGGAGTCGTGGGTTCGAGTCTCACCAAAACAAGTGGAATTTTTTTCACAAATTTGCCAATTAAACGTACTTTGCCTAAAAATACTTCAAGTTTTTACGTCTATTTCAGAGATAAGGGAAGTTTAATGCGTGTTCAAAAATAAAGGATGTGGGGGTTTGGAACTATTTGACCCTAGTTGTGCATTGGGGTCATTATGACCCCAAAACGTACACTACGTCAGCGAGGTGAGTGTCAGCTAATGCACAAAGATGGTTAGGGGTCTTCAAAAACTCCTGAGCATAAGTCATAGAAGATACTGGTACATATGCAAATATGAACAACTGATCTTTGGACTAGTTAGATGGTCTAAACTATCCCAAAATATCTTTGGAATAGTTCGTACAATTCCAAGGAGGTTTTAGATTAGTTAGTTGGATATGTGATGTTACAGTTCATGGCAAAAATAACTACTGTAGCGGCTGTAGATATCAAGGACTAATGTTCAGGACATTTTGGACGACTATGAATGTCCCAAAAGATTATAGTAATATCTATCAGTTTTCAAATAGGTTCAGCAACCAGAAGTAACGTTTCTCTGTATAACGAATATGACTACTGTTACGAGATCTGAAGTTCTGCTCTTAAGGGGCTGTCCATTAATTACGTAAGGGTTTATGGGGGGAGAGGGGGTTTGAAAAATCTTACGCGCCACACAAAAATATTTGGGTTCTCATACAAAAAATCTTAACAAGGGGGGGGGGGAGGTGCTGGTGTCGAAAAATCGTAAAATTTCCCTTACGTAATTAATGGACAGCCCCTTAAGTAAAGTTTGGTTGGTCTGGAGTATCCCAAAAGACTATTGGATTGGTTCGTACAATTCAAACGGGGTCATAGATTATACTTGGATAACAATTCATTGCGAAAATAGCTACCGTACAGCTGTAGATATCGTGGACTACACTCAAGGACAGTTTGCACGACCCTTATTTTCGGAAATGGAAATATTATCTGGGAGCTCCTGAAGGAGTATTCCGGGATACCCTTTATAGAATTCTTAGGGGAATGCAGAAGGGTTTTATGCATCATTGCTGGAGGACTTCTTGCGGACATCCTGGGGGAATTTCCGATGATCTTCTGAAGCAGCTTTCGTGGAATATAATGAGCAAGAATTCCTCCAAAGATTCTTCCAGAGGTATCTCTTTAGAATCCGTTTCTGTCGTTCATGTACATATTTCTTTGATAGCTTCTTCAGATATTCTTTCAGAAATTCCTCCAGAAAGTTTACATTTGGTCGTCTTCAAAAGTTTCTTAAGAAATTTATCAAATAATTTATATTAAAACATTTTGTGCTTCATTCCTCCTGAGGTTTCTTCAGGGATTCTTTACGAAATTTTTTCAGGCATAGCTACGGCAGTTTGAGCATGCATTCGTTTATGTATTTCAACATTTTTGAAGGAGTTCTTCCACGAATAATATCAGATTTTTTTCTTTGAAACTTTCTTTAACCCAACACAGAAACGGCTGTATAAATTCACCCATTCAATAAAACAGAATACTGTCTTCGGCAAAGTTGTTGCAAATTGAGTCCTCTATTAGGGAAAAATTGGGATATTTGTATTTCAGACTTCATTGAAAACCTAGAACATCCTGAACACCATGAAATTTGGAAAAACGAAATAATTGACATACCAGTTGTTCTAAAAGCTAAACTTGGATGTGGGTTTCGTTTATATGAATCCATTTAGCCTTCATCAAGAATATCAAAAGGTGTTTTATATTCAGGGATGTTCTAGGTGTTCCAAACTGTCCTGTAGTGAAGTCCTTCAAATCTACAAGAATAATTTTATGTATTTCCGCCACAACTAATAGCATTGCATAAGATGTTGGGATCCGTGAAGCTCTTGACATTTACAATGTCATTTATAGACACTATAGGGATATTTCAGGTCAACCAAACTACCTTGTAGTTCAGGACTTCAGGTCTACACTCGTAACAGTATCCATGTCTGTTAAACTGAGCAATGCTACATAATCAATCGCAGTTACTACAGCAATCTGAAGTCTAAGAGCTTATTATAAGCCTTTGGGACATCTAGGGTCATCCAAACTGTTCTATAATAAAGTCCTTCAAATCTACAAGAATAATTTTATGTGTTTTCATCATATATAATTGTATTGTAAAATCAACTGGGGTCCGCGAAGCTCTTGAAATCTCAGATGTCATTCAGAGACACTACAGGTATATTCCAGGTCAGCCAAACTACCAGGTCAGCCAAACTAGTTCAGGACTTCAGGTCTACACTCGTAACAGTATCCATATTTGTTATACTGAGAAACGCTACATAATCATCCGCAGTTACTGAACCAATCTGAAGTCTATTTTTTTTTATGATAAACCTTTGGGACATTCAGGTTCGTCCAAACTGTTCTATAATGTAGTCCTGCAAATCTACAAGAAAAACTACATGTGTTTTCGCCATAAATAATAGTATTGCCTAACCTGCTGGGATTTGCGAATCTCTTGAAATATGAAATAACATTTAGAGACACTATAGGGATATTCCAGGTCAGCCAAACTTCCTTGGAGTTCAGGACGTCAGGTCTACACTCGTAACAGTATCCACATCTGTTATACTGAGTAACGCTGCATAACCAACCGCAGTTACTGGAGCAATCTGAAGTCTACTTTGTTATTATAACCCTTTGGGACATTCACGGTCGTCCAAACTGTTCTATAATGAAGTCCTTCAAATCTACCAGAAAAACTTTGTGTTTTCACCATAAATAATAGCATAGGATCTGCTGAGTTCCGTGAGGCTCTTGAAATATCAAATGTCATTTAGAGACACTATGGGAATGTTCCAGATCAGCCAAACTATCCATGAGTTCAGAACTTCAGGTCTACACTCGTAACATCAGCTATATCTGACATACTGAGTAACGTTTCATAATCAATAGCGGTGACTGGACCAACCTAAAGTCTACTATATATTTTTATGAACCATTGGGACATTGAGGGTCGTCCAAACTATCCTGAAGTTTAGCTCTTGATAGTAACAGTAGTTAGTCTCGCAATGAACTTTTGACTGTAATCTGTAATGATAGTTTTGAGATATTCCAGATCAACAGCACTACTCCGGAGACCATAGCTTCAGGTCTACACTTGTGATAATAGCTTTTGCCACTACGTTAAGGTGTTACATAATCCACTGTACTTACCAAAGTAGTTAGAAGAACAATACGCGTTGGTAATTTTTGGGACATTACTGTTGGGCTCCTTACTGTTATGAAGCTTAGTTGATAAAAACAACAACTGTAACTTTCAGAAGACTTGTTGGACATGATAGATTACAAATCATAGCTTTTAATGTAAGAAGGTACCGTTACACTAGTAAACTTTAGGATTTAAACTCAAGAACAGTTTGGATGACTTAGGATATCCTGGCTGATCTGATATTGTCTATTTTCCTTTCAGAAGAGTTACTGGAAATGATAGATAACAAATCGCAGCTTGGTATAATGAAAGCAGTTACCGTTACACTCGTAGACTTTAGGATCTAAAATCAAAAACAGTTTGGATGACCTAGGATATCTCGAATGATCTGATACTGTCTATTGGATTTTCAGAAGACTTACTGGACATGATAGATAACAAATCGTAGATTTGCATAATGAAAAAGTTACCGTTACACCTGTAGACTTAAGGATCTAAACTCAAGAATAGTTTGGATGACCTAGGGTATCCCGACTTATCTGATACTGTCTATTGAATTTTCAGAAGACTTACTGGACATGATAGATTACAAATCGCAGCTTTGTATAATGAAATCAGTTACCGTTACACCCGCAGACTTTAGGATCTAAACTCAAGAACAGTTTGGATGACCTAGGATATCCCGACTGATCTGATATTGTCTATTTACCTTTCAGAAGACTTGCTGGACATGATAGATTACAAATCTCAGCTTTGTATAATGAAAGAAGTTACCGTAACAGCCATAGACTTAAAGATCTAAACTCAAGAATAGTTTGGATGACCTAGGATGTCCAGAAAAAAATATTCCGCATAATATTCTACCGTTTTTATACTATTGGATACCAAAACTACAGAAAAACGTAGAAAAAACTCCAGAATAACGCTTGGAAAAATTCCGGCTTCAAAGGGTTAAAAATTTCTTCGAAAGATACAATTCCAGGAGTTTTTTTTTTTGCTCAGAGTTTCTGAGATTCTATTTGAAATATCTCTAGGATTTTCTTTCAGAAGTTCAGAAATGTTTCCAGGAACCCTTCTTAAAAATAATTGTTGGAGTTTCCCCAGAAGTTTCTTCTGGTATTACTTCACTTCAGAGATTTTCGCAGGCGTTTATTACGAAATTACTCTAGAAAATTTTCAGACCTGCCTTCAGGGGTTCTCTCAGATTTTTTTTTTTTCGGTGATGCTTTAGGACTTTCTCCAAGGATTCTCCAGTTAATCCAGGCATTCTTTCATTTCGATAAGAAATATTTTGAATCCTTTTTGTTTTTGCAGTATTTACTTCAAATATTTCTTCAGTACTTCAGGCATTTTTCTATCGCAGACTATTCTCTTCAGTACTACAGTGTTTAAGAAATTCTTCTAAGAATTCCTGCAGAGGCATCCCTAGGAGTTCTTCCAGGATTCCTCAAGAAAATCCTCCAGGGATCCCTCAGAATTTTGTTGAAGGATTTTTTTTTCAAGAATTCCACTAGTACCTTTGCCTGCAATTACTGCAGGTATTTCAGAAAGCATTTTTAAGAGTTTTCTTCAGGCATTTCTTGACTGATTTCTACGGGATTCTCTCCTGAAATTTTTCAAGCATTTTTTCCTTGGAATTACCTACAGAGCTACTGCAAAAGTTTCTCATGATTTTTATCACTAGAAATTTAGGAGGTTTCTACAAGTGTTTTCCCAGGCATTTTTCCAGAAATTCCTTAAGAGATAACATCACAAAATTGCTTCAGAAATTTTTGTCCTGGAATCCCTCCAGAAAATTTTCAGAATTACTTTGAGAAATCTCCAAAGGTATCACCAAGAGTTATTTTAAGGGGTTCGTCTAGACAATCTTCCAGTTGTTTCTTTGGAAATGCCTTCAGGGATTACAATGATACATATTGCCCTTTACTGGCATTTCACCAGATTTGCTGGTATATCTGAAACAAACTGAAAAAAAAACATGTAATTAGAAGGCACGAAATGTTGCTAATTGACAAATTGAGAGATAAAATTTGTGAAAAAATCGAGTTCTGTTGAAATTCGAAGTCATGTGTTCGAATCCCATCAGATCGCGATTTTTTTTCCACAAATTTCATCTTTCAATTTGCCGATTATCAATGATCATTTTGCATGTGTGACAGGAACAAAGATATTCTATACCCTCAGTTTGGTCATGCTGAATATACACGCCTTTACAGTTATTTCTTTTTGAAACTGCTTTCTTCCAAACTTCTGAAAAAACTACATATGACACTAGTAACGACGGATTCCAGGACCTTGTATTTGTTAAGTTTATGAAAATGGCTTTCTGTTGTTGTCACAGTAAGACTAATCACCTTCCTATAAATGTTAGAACATAATACATAATTTTCACAATTAAGTAACAGTGTGGAACGAGCTCACCAGTTTATATATACATTCCACTGTTTTATAAAAGACGCGGACACCGTCTTCAGCCAGAGGCTGTACAGACTGAATGAAACTAAACATTAGACAAGGGACACACGGAACATGCACCAGTGGATACGGAGAAGAAACTATTCTCACGAAAAGATTCATCGCCCGGAGCGGGAATCGAACCCACACCCCATAGCATGGTGCGATTAGAAGCTTGGTGACCCTAACCGCACGGCTACGAGGCTCCACAACAGGCACACTGTTGCTCCATTGCTAGTCTAAGATAGTCATGGAATTATTCTCATCATGAAGCAATTCGCGAGTGTAAAGCCACCACAAGGCTTACCTACTCACGATTCCGAGAGTAAACAGTGTGTGAGTTTATTCGCACCCACCTGCTTCATGAGTAAGAAGCAAAACAAAAACAGGAACACTCATGAGTTTTTATTCGTGAAGAACTATTGGAGGTGCGGGAAGTGCATTTTATTGTTATTTTAATAGCAAATCCAGTGATTATCCAACATAAACTAATGCTTTATGCTTCATTGTTCGTGAAAAGCAGTACTGCCAGTCGTTAAAATGCGTTTTTCATCAAAATGCAAAAAAACTCACAAAGCTTCGCGAATCACATGCGAGTGCTTGCCAGCTTCGTTTACTCACGAAAAAAGAAGTGCGAGTATTCTCGGACCCCTGTTGTTCACGAGTAAGTTTGTTTTGGTTTGTGTCTGCTCAACTGCAATCTTCATCATTTTCCATCTCTGGTCTAAGGTCGGATAAATCTTTCAGTCCGAACCAATGTGAAATGTGCGTGAATCGGATAAATCAACATCGAATCTCGCTGAAAATGCGACGGTTAAACGAACCGATCTTTTCCATCCTTTTCCAAGCATTGAATCTGCAAAAAATCCACCTTTTAGATTTAAACTAGACAGAGCCAAATTGATACTTTTTGCGTGATTTTTTTTAACATTGTTTTGAAAACTCCAGACATGGCTCAATCCAAGGCTTCTGGCTTTGGTAGGCTCTACCAATGAGATCATAGCAACATTTTCAGTCAAGTGAAGGGTGATATACACTCCCGTTCAAAAGTTTGGGGTCACCCCCTCAAAAACATGTCATTTTTTTAGGCCCATATCTCCGCCAATTTGCGTCCGATTTCAAAACCCTAGGTTTCATTCAAAAGATAATAAGTCAAAGAAACTTTGAACATGATTTAAAAGAAATTTTTTCAGAAAAATTTGTATGTAAACTTAACCCAAAGTTGCCAAATTTTCTAAAAAATGAATATAAACTTACGGCAGTGTCGCTGGAAGTTGGGTCGACCAAATTTTAAGATGAGAGCGGTAATATGACCCATTTTCTATTAGCTTTCAACTGCTTTTCACAGAACTAAGCTAAAAAATCTAGAAAAAAAGTTATTAAGTAAATTAATCCTTGATGTCATCGACCAAAAGTTTGGGGTCTCCCCTCAAAATGCTGTATCGGCCAAAAGTTTGGGGTCACTATCGTAAAACATGGAAAAGCGATTTGTTGATATCTTTGTCATCTTTCATTCAATTTTAATTCTTCTTGGCTTATTTGAAACAAAATGAATGATACTTACTGCATAGACATTGAACCACACATATTTGTTGAAATTTACATACTAAAACTTAACGTAAAGTTGCCTCATTTTTTGAAGCGTGGTAAAATGTGCTAATTTTACATAACATTTTTATATACAAAAATCGTTAAATACGTTAAGTTGAAGACATCAAACGTAAATTTAGTTAATTATCTTTGAAATGAGCCAAAAATAATTAAAATTGAACTATAGATGACGGAATATATCACCAAATCACTTTTCCATGTTTTACAAAAGTGACCCCAAACTTTTGGTCGATGACATCAAGGATTAATTTACTTAATAACTTTTTTTCTAGATTTTTTAGCTTAGTTCTGTAAAAAGCAGTTGAAAGCTAATAGAAAATGGGTCATATTACCGCTCTCATCTTAAAATTTGGTCGACCCAACTTCCAGCTACACTGCCGTAAGTTTATATTCATTTTTTAGAAAATTTGGCAACTTTGGGTTAAGTTTACATACAAATTTTTTGAAAAAGTTTCTTTTAAATCATGTTCAAAGTTTCTTTGACTCATTATCTTTTGAATGAAACCTAGGGTTTTGAAATCAGACGCAAATTGGCGGATATATGGGCCTAAAAACATGACATGTTTTTGAGGGGGTGACCCCAAACTTTTGAACGGGAGTGTATATGAGTTCATATAGGGAAGTGGAACCATCTCGGCAGGGGTCCTATTTTAGGGACTTTTCTGCTATAACTCAGTCAATTCTGAACCAATTGACATATTTTTTGGAACGCGATGAGATACGTATAGTATCTAGCCGTGTACAAAGTTTCAAGTCAATTGGTTTGGAATTGACTGAGTTATAGCGAAGAGTGTCCAAAATACCGGCCGCGCTGCCCAAATGGTTCGCTACCCTAATCCTACCTGTAGTTTGAACCGGAATGTTATAAATCTGATTTAAGCTCTTCCGATCTGAAATACTCGTCAGACACCTTATGCTGCGCGTTTCACACATCCGATGTGATGACGCAACATCTTGTCTGATCTTGTCGATCACTACCTACAGGTAACTTCCCGTTTTCCATGTTGTCAGTTTTCTTCTCCAAGACTAATGTACGCCAGATCTGCCACCACCGAAGTGCCAGCTCAATTACATCCGTAATACATTGCGAAAAAGGCGTAGGTTTTTCAAACCTGCCAAGAAACGGGAAGTGACTTCGGGTAAAACAAACTACATTGCAGAGAAGAGATCCATCCCATCCTCCGTTCGAGTAAGACATATTATTGTAGAGAAAAACACTCCTCATTCGGTGCCATTCGCGTTAGAAAAGCAATCAGAACTATTTTCAATACCAGCTGTGATTACGGCACCCGTTTCCCATTTCACTGTATAGAGAGATTCATACGATCTTCATTTGAAAAGAAAAGCTCCACTGTTGTGTGGTATACACGTGACCGGACGTGGTACAGTGACGGACGAAATTTTCTTAACAAATTCTCATTTGAGGCTAAATTCCGTACCCAAGTATCTATCAGCACCAACGAAAGTGAGAATCGTTTCGAATAAATTTTAAGTAAAATCCATTGGAAATTGAATTTTAGCTTCCTTATTTAGTAATGGATGTTGCTGTTCCTAATGTTTTTTTGCTAGGCTTTACCCAGAGCAGTATTAAAACAAACTAAAATCTTTGCCGGAAGTGGACACAAACATTGCCAAACATGATGGAGAACAATGTCTACTGCTAGTTGTTTTTGAAAGTTTATTTGCGACTTGTTCATAAACAATAACTTCACAAAGCAAATCCCATCGAAATTGAACACTGGTAAACCCCTTCTAAATCTTCAATAAAACCAAACGATACATGAAAACTAAGACACAGCTAGGTGCAATGGACCTACGAAAGACCGACTGAACTGAAACATGAATATTGATGGGTAGTTGCAAATACGTAACTCGTATTGTGACTTTGTTGTGTAAAAGTTTCGCTTGCATGCCAAGTCCAATTGACCACCACTGCTCATCTAAATAGTTCCACATTTATCGCAGATGGATGTTCTGCGGTCGCACCGGTCGTCGTTGTTGTGGTCGTTTGCACTCATAAATCCAATCCCGGCACATTGTTGCAATTACGTTGCGTACAAAGTTGCACTGTGAGTAGTTTATCTATATCGCTTCCTCGACTGAGTGTAGTAACTTTTTTTTCTAGATAATTTGGAATCTTATACTTAATGATTTTTTTCTAATTGAATAGCGATGATGTTTTTCCTCACTAACCAACAATCAACAATAAGGAAGAACAATATTTCGAAACCGTTGAAATACCCTAAACCATAATGAGAAAATGGTTTAAAAGTAGCACATTTTATCATCATATCCCCTACATACTGGCAAGCCACGTCGGTAGTCGGTGTCCAAACAAGACAGATATTTTCTCAACCCCACTCTTAGCGATGTGGTCTCGCGGTTTATTTTATAGGTTTTTATGGAAAACGAAAGTATTTAGGTTTACCGCAAGTATTGTGCAATAGGTATGGTCGCTCTTTCGAATGACCCGTTTGGAGAGAAATAGCGGCAAATTGCTTTATCAACTGCTATCCCGAGTAGCATTAGTGCAGTGATCAAAATGTAATCAGCGTCAAAATGATACCAATCGTTATACAAAACATTCTATGCAATTTAAATACAGTGTTGCAGATTTTTTTAACAATAAAAGAACATTCAAATGAGTTGTTTCATGATAAAATGGCGAGTTCGTTTCATAATATTTGTCTTAATCGCTGATAAACGTTAGTTTGGTGAGCTCGTTTTAAGTAACTTTTTTTTTAAACAAAATTTGAGCCTCTGTTCCAGTTTCTGCTGGGGATGTATTGATATTCCTCCGATGGAGTAACTATATATCCACGTCCACTCCAATCTACCTAATAACCACTAGATACCCGGTCGTAAATCCACCTTGACAGACAGTATAGTGAATGGCACCGACAATGGACTACCGCGACGCGCTCCAATAATGATGGGAGGCCAATTATATATCCCCTCTCCATCCAGCTTCTGCTGAGACAACATCAAACGGAAAGCTAATCCAACTAATTGTTTCAAATTCAACTGCTGGCTGCTGGACTAGCTGAATTTAACTGCTGATGAGATAACGAGCTCCGGGTTGCGTGTTCTGACGGCGCAGAGTCAACAGAGCGAGCGGACTTTACTCTATTCAGAAGTCATTAATTCCTTCCGCCAAAAAGGCAATTACCGTCAAGTCGCCATTCACCGTGGGGGCTCCATTCACCGTGTGCTTTCGAATATTTTTTCATTATTTCCATATTACGATTGAATGGTATGACAATTTGCCTTCAATTTCACCAATACAACACTAATGAATTGTTACCATGTCAAAACGCTCATTAGAAACTTTTTAAAGTATCATTTTGACACTAAAGTATGTTTACATGAAGCGGTTTTTTGCTCGTTTACTGCATTCATAGTCAAAAAACGAAAACTGCGCTAAGGTGATTTAAGCGATAAACTAAATGTAGTAACGTTTTTCTTCCACCAAGAAGCAATTAAATCCACATATCAGGTACGTATTTTGCATTACCGAAGCAGATTTAACAAGAAAGTAGATTTACTCGTACTTTCCAATTGAAACAAAAGGACACGGTAAATGGGTACCCTAAAAATCGATGGTCTCCATTCACCGTGCCCCATATTGTCCCATATAAGTAGAAAAATTTGAAAATTTGAACATTCGTTTTTCTAATTAAATCTTGCAAGTTATTACTTGAAATGAATATAAAAGATGAAAATTCCCTTGGCTGGGTTGTTTTGATCATTTTTCAACAAAAAAGAATAAAATATCTGATACACGGTGAATGGGTACCTACTACCACGGTGAATGGTGACCTACCACGGAATTAGGCGACCTTACTACCTTCTACTAATATTACTATATCACCAAGATTTGTGAAAAAAATTCTACTTTTGTGGATATTACTTTCATTTTAACCTATAATGAAGGCAATTAACAGCGGCACCAACAATATTTATAAGACTGGTGTCAAATTACAGCCCTTATTCGCCCCGAATCATCTTAAATCCACGGTGAATGGTGCCTTGACGGTATATCTTGATCCGGCTGGCATGTGCATGTGTTTCTAAGATAATTTTTACTGGCCTGTCCTCTGTCTGATTGACAAAAAAACTCAATGACGACTATCGGGGTGTGACTTCCGAGAGCTATATTGAAGTGCGTTCTAAAAATGCCTTACAGCGTAAATCTACCGTGCAATGTCGATGAGGTCGAAGCAAAACTAACTAACTTTTTCGATGTCTTGTTTCAGGTTCTTCAGCAACGGCTGGATCAGGCAACCCGGTCCCGGATCTTCCTCAACAAGAAGCTGGACAAGTCGAAGGAGGACATTGATGATCTCAAGTTTAGGGTGAGTGTCACTTTTGTGATTTGATTTAACCCTTCAGCGCGCGCGCTGTTGTAAAAAGTACAACACTGCCAAAAAACCTCGCACGTCGTATGCAGCGCGAGCGCGGTGCAGTTTCGGTTGCTTGATGGCGCGCGTCCTGAAAGGTTAACAATAATAAGGATTTTTCTTGCAAAGTGCACTAATGATGGATCATGACAGGGACCATTAATAAACCACGTAAAGTTTTGAGGGACAGGGGGTCTGAGATGGCCAAAATTTGGTATACATACATACATACATACATACATTTATTTGTTCAACTATCACATTTAAGACAAGACATAATCAACAATAGTACGCCACAATACTCGGTTTGTGGCTGCCGCTCTTCATCCTCGGTCGCGCCCAATGCTCGCAGGTTCACGCTCCACCTTGTCCGCCAATCGTGCTCTCTGCGCTCCACGCCTTCGTGTGCCAACCGGATCAGTTGCAAACACCAGCTTTGCAGGGTTGTTGTCCGGCATTCTTGCAACATGCCCTGCCCACCGTATCCTTCCGGCTTTGGCCACCTTCTGGATGCTGGGTTCGCCGTAAAGTGCAGCGAGCTCGTGGTTCATCCTTCTCCGCCACACACCGTTCTCCTGCACACCGCCGAAGATCGTTCTTAGCACGCGTCGCTCGAAAACTCCGAGTGCTTGTAGGTCCTCCTCGAGCATGGTCCATGTCTCGTGCCCGTAGAGGATCACCGGTCTTATTAGCGTTTTGTACATGGTGCATTTGGTGCGTGGGTGAATCTTTTTAGACCGCAACTTCTTCTGGAGCCCGTAGTAGACCCCGCTTCCGCTGATTATGCGCCTTCGAATTTCACGTCTCACGTTGTTATCAGTCGTCAGTAAGGATCCGAGGTAGACGAATTCCTCCACCACCTCGAAAGTATCCCCGTCTATCGTAACATTACTACCCAGACGGATCCGGTCGTGTTCGGTTCCGCCTACCAGCATGTACTTTGTTTTTGAGGCATTCACCACCAGTCCGACCTTTGCTGCTTCGCGTTTCAGGCGGGTGTACAGCTCTACCACCGTTCCAAATGTTCTGGCGACAATGTCCATGTCGTCCGCAAAGCACACAAATTGACCGGATTTTGTGAAAATCGTTCCCCGGCTGTTGAGCACGGCTCGTCGCATCACACCTTCCAGAGCGATGTTGAAGAGTAGGCATGAGAGTCCATCACATTTCGGCTCACGGCACGAAGCCGTTGCGGGCTGCGTTGAGCTTCTGACAGGACTTCCGTGTTTCTTGGGAACGGCACAGCAGTCCCATTTCTTCACACTCCACTTCTTCCAGGCGGCGCTTTTTCTCCCGAAAGAGGCGGGTCTGCTGTTTCCGCTTCTGTTTGTAACGTTCCACGTTCTGTCGAATCCCTTGCTGCAGCATTACCGCCCTCGCTGCGTTCTTCTCAACCAAAACCGCTCTGCACTCTTCGTCAAAACATTCGTTCCGTCGATTCCGTTCCACGTACCCGATGGTGCTCTCGGCTGCGTCGTTGATGGCTGCTTTCGCTGTACTCCAGCAGTCCTCTAGAGGGGCCTCATCGAGCTCGCCATCGTATGGCAACGCGGCCTCGAAATTCTTCGCGTATGCTGAGGCGACATCTGGTTGTTTCAGTCGCTCTAGGTGTACCGTGGCGGTCGCCGGTACCGTACATTGTTGATGACGGAGAGTTTTGGGCGCAGTTTAACCATCACCAGATAGTGGTCGGAGTCGATGTTTGCGCCACGATAGGTCCTGACGTCGATATGTCGGAGAAGTGCCGTCCGTCGATCAGAACGTTGTCGATTTGAGATTCCGTCTGCTGTGGTGATCTCCAGGTGTAACTATAAGGGCGGCTGTGTTGGAAAAAGGAGCTACGTTAGGCCATATTTTTTGAGGCGGCGAAATCAATGAGTCGTAGGTCGTTTTCGTTTGTCTGCTGGTGGGCGCTGAACTTACCAAACGTCGGTCTGAATTCCTCCTTCTGGCCTACCTGAGCGTTCAAATCTCCTATGATGATCTTGAGGTCGTGGCTTGGGCAGCGATCGTACCCGCGTTCGAGCTGCGCGTAAAATGCGTCCTTGTCATCATCAGTGCTTACGGAGTGTGGGCTGTGCACGTTTATTATGCTGATGTTGAAGAATCGGCCCTTGATCCTCAACCTGCACATTCTTTCGTCGATCGGCCACCAACCGATCGCGCGCCTCTGCATATCACCCATCACGATGAAAGCTGTTCCCAGCTCGCGTGTGTTGCCGCAGCTCTGGTAGATGGTATGATTACCTCTAAACATTCGCACCATGGATCCAGTCCAACACACCTCCTGCAGCGCTACGATGCCGAACCCGCGGTCCTTCAGTATATCGGCGAGTATGCGGGTGCTCCCGATGAAGTTGAGAGATCGACAGTTCCACGTACCGAGTTTCCAATCGCAAGTCCTTTTTGTTCGCTGGGGTCGTTGCCGTTGGTATCGGTCCTTCCAGATGCGTTTCTCCAATAACTTCTTCGTTGAGCTTGAACTGCGCACTTCATCCAGAAAATAACAGATCGATACCGGCTTAAGCTTACTTCCTCACTGATAGCAGAGGTTCACTCGCAATTCCGGAACGACGATCACAATATTCATTAGAAATTCAACACCTCTTTTTGATACACCGGTGAACTCTCCGATGTAAACACTCTTCAACAATACACCGTATTAAGCCACATCTATCAAGATTTGGGTTCTCAGCTTCCGTACATCCTGCAGTTAGCTCGCATCGTTGACGATTGTTATTGGTATTTAGTTTTACCTAATCATTTTGAAAGTGGGGAAACCCTCTTTGCACATACTTGAAGTTTAGGATGGAAATGCTGCTGACCAGAGAGGAACTTCGGTACGTTGTTGACACCGTGAAGCCAGAACCGGAGACGCCGCAGTGGACCAAGGACGACAAGAAAGCGAAGGCTACGATGGGGCTGTGCATCGAGGATAACTAGGCTCGAGAACGCCGGACAACAGTTGGAAAACTCTTTGAAGATCGCCATAATCCTGAGAAGTCTTCCGGATTCCTACTCCGGGCTAGTGACGGCGCTCGAAAGCTGTCCGGATGGCGACTTGATGGTGGAGCTGGTTAAATCCAAATTGCTCGACGAATACGAGCGACGCAAGGAGCGCGGAAGTGCATCCTCCAATGCGAAGGCGATAGAGAACCATGCGAAGACCAGTGCCGGTGGAATTGCAGAGAAAACCTGTCTACTCCAGAACAAACAGAAGCAGAGCGGTAAAGAGACGGAGAAGCGCCACCCGAAAGCGAAACAGGCTACTGCAGAGCACACGAATGCAGTTCTCTTCCTTGCCGGCGAGGAGTAGCCAGATAACCGCTGAGTGATCGATAGCGGTGCTAGACGGCGCATGACAAACAGCAAATCGCCGTGCACGATGTTCGCGAAGGATGATACTCCCAACGTGTTTCTGCTAGTGTTTCTGGCGAATTTGACCACTGTGAAGTCATTTGGACTGCGGTTGCGGCGGTATTAAGGAAATTACCCTTAAAGACGTCCTCTTCACAGTGATGCCACATACACAGATTTACCTAGAATTACACAGATTTTTTCCAGTTTTCGCCTACAGATATCTGCCCAAGTAACACAGAAAACATCTTTTAAAATCAACAATTTAAAAGATGTATTATTAATGTCGTATATATGTATTAGATAACATCTTGTGCTAAAATTGGGCTCCAATTATGTTTGACAATTACAAACAACCCAAATTACAATTTGTTTTGATCATCCACTTCATTATGTATGAAATATAGCGAATTTACTTGTAAATAACATTACTAGAACACAAACAAATCGCGATAGAAAAAAAAAATCAACTTTCAACTAGAACAACTTCTGTTGCGCTCAGCGCCCTGCTCCAACTGAAAGGCCAAGAACGGCAGTAGAATCCAATCGCCGATCCACCTGCGTTAAGTAGAGTTTTACGCACTACAACAAACTTTTTGGCTGTAATGCTCTGTCAGTAATGCCACAGACAAACAGACGTAACAATTTGAACGATTTTCATGGTAATCCATCGCCCAGTTCACACTACCATCACCTGGTGGAAAAGTTGCACGAATCACTGTGTTGTGCAATATCGTCAATAGAAGGCGCTAGTGTGAAATGTCAAACGCATAGAAAAACGATGCGTGCGCCTCTGGTTGTGAATGCCACAACTATGAAAATTTAAAATGATCGTTAAATGCGTGGTCGATGGAAATTTCGCAAGTGTTACGTCTGTTTGTCTGTGGTAATGCTCTCTTTCTCCCCTCAGCATTTTATCAGCACCGATAATAGCTTCTGGTTACCGATTGCTGTATAGAATCATCCGCGAGTGGGCAGTGCACTGGGGCTCTGTCACAGAAGTCCGATGTACTCAATCGTGTACTCTCGTGCTGCTAGTCAATTGGAAATCAATTTCATCACTCGCGAATTATTCTGCATGCGTTGGCGCATGCGCAGATCAAGTTTATCGTCGACGATTATGCTATATGAATAAAAAATCACGGGAAAACTAAAAATTGACGACGGTGTTCGCCATCAACAAATTAAACATCACGATGCTTGACAATTTGACAGCACCCTAACCTCACTAAAGAATAAGTTGTAATTTGGTTATTTCAATGTTGTAATGACTGTCCCAAAACAAAACTAATATTTTGATATGCGCGTGTTGAATCAACGCTATCAAAGCGTAATACAAAAGTTGATGACACATACCTCCACAATCCATTATTGGATTGCTATCATAATGCAATTTCAACGTTGTTTCTACTCAATAATGATAATGAAAATTTGTAAAAATGAATAAGTTTTGCAGCAACAGTGTTGGTCAAAAACAAGTTTACTTGTTCATAATTTAAATAAAAATGTGAAACAAATTAAGCCTTATTATTTCCCTTGTTTGCGAATAAAACTGTTATCAATTCTAATGTAAAATTTTGATAATGGAATTTTGTTTGAGGCATTGTCTGTGAAAACCATTGTAATTCAGATTACAGATTGGTTTTAACAGAATTATGATTGTGATAGTTTATGGAATTTGGAACGGCACTGTAGGTCTTTCGAAAAATCTGCCATATTGCTTCTGCTTGTGGATTCACAATTAATCTTGAAAAATCAGTATTTTTTGGCTGGGACATGTTACGTTTTCAGCTATTCAGTGGCGCATAATTTTCGGGCGACTTAAAACAATGATTTCACGATAAATTCAGCATCGCACGAAAAAAACATCTGTGCTACCATTGCGTAATGCCCATTTCAGAATTTGTTATCTAAAGAGCCAATGAATCCATCACTTAGAATTTGTTTTAAGGTTGAAGAAGTTAAATGAATTCATAATCGTTTATTTTTCTGATGTGTTCTACATTTAACATTGATGATCTTCTTGATTGGCTATAATTGTAAGTAATATAACTTAGAAAAAGCTAAATCTCAACATCTGCATATGGTATGTAATATAAGTGTATTTTCTAAGTTATATCACTTGAATGCTGCTTATTTTCAACGACTAAATATTATTGTATTATGATCGTATTTTACAAGTTTGCATTGTAGACAAATAACTAAATTACAACTAATAATTTTTCAAGCGTTTATTTGAACGTACTGCGGACGTCATTTTTAGTACTATAAGTGTATTTGAATACATATTACACAACTTGTGAGATGTTTTATAAGCCGCCATTTTTTGCGCTGTTTTGATGATATAAGTGCTCGGATTAATGTCAATATAACAAGAATAATACTCCTGAATAAGCATTATAAGTGATTTTTTAACTATTATAAAACAAGTTGTGTTACTTGGGTGTGATCACAGATCAAAGATATTTGCAATAAAAAAGATTTTCAAGATTTTTGAAACAATAATGACTTCCGTGAAGAAACACTTTTTATCACTTTTTATCAACTGGTTTTTATGGTGACGATGAACATAACTTTGTGATTTATCTCTCGCTGACTGGGCTTGAGACGTGTCAATGTGACAAATCAGCGAAAGCGAGCTCGATTCTGATCCCCTGACTCACGCTCCTTTTTGCAAACTTATGTAACGGGCTGTCCAAAATACTTGAAACACCTTAACCACTTTCAAAATTGTATAGGAGCCTCGTAGCCGTGCGGTTAGGGTCACCAAGCTTATAATCGCACCATGCTATGGGGTGAGGGTTCGATTCCCGCTGCGGGCGTTGAAACTTTTCGTGAGAATAGTTTCTTCCCCATTTCCACTGGTGCATGCTCCGTTGTCCGTTGTCTAATGTTAAGTTCAAAACAGTCTGTACAGCCAAAAGCTGAAGACGTTGTCCGTGTCTTTTAAAAGTTTGGTTTCCAAAGTATAAAAAAAAATTAGCAGACTCGGTGCTCAAATTTTAATAAGTTCCCATCTGGGCCCTCTTTTATTTATTCTTTACATTAACGACATTTCCTTCATCCTGAAGAAAACAAAAGTGCTTATTTATGCCGACGATATGAAACTATATATGGAAATAAGGAATCAAGAAGACATCAACATATTTCAGAATGAAATTCGCATATTCCACACATGGTGTTCGAAAAACCTACTACAATTAAACATCAAAAAGTGTAATTTAATATCATTCAGCAGAAAACGAAACACACCAAACATATCAATTTCCTTAGGAGATCAGTATGTGGAAAACGCACGGGTATTCAGCATGACCATGCTGAGGGTGACGGGTTCGATTCCCGGTCGGTCCAGGATCTTTTCGTAAAGGAAATTTCCTTGACTTCCTTGGGCATAGAGTATCTTCGTGCCTGCCACACGATATACGCATGCAAAATGGTCATTGGCAGAGGAAGCTCTCAGTTAATAACTGTGGAAGTGCTCATAGAACACTAAGCTGAGAAGCAGGCTTTGTCCCAATGAGGACGTTACGCCAAGAAGAGAGAGAGAGAGAGAGATGTGGAAAAATGTAGTAGAGTTAGGGATTTAGGAGTAATCTTAGATTCTAAACTTAATTTCAATGACCACTACAATACCATTATACATAGGGCAAATAACATGCTTGGCTTCATAAAACGCTTTAGCTTTAATTTTGACGACCCCTACACAATAAAAACATTATATGTTGCCTATGTTAGGTCAATTCTGGAATATTGTAACATTGTCTGGTCCCCATTTCAAAGTAAGCATATCGATCGAATAGAATCAGTACAAAAGCAATTTCTATTATATGCTCTTCGAAAATTAGGTTGGACCACATTTCCTCTTCCATCTTATGAAGCGCGCTGTAGGCTTATCAATATTCAAACACTGAAACAGCGTCGTGAAACTGCAATGGTTTTATTTGTTAACGACATCGTTTCGCAGCGAATTGATTCAACTGAAATCTTATCAAAATTAAACTTTTACATACCCTCACGGCAATTGCGAAATCGACACTTGTTTAAAACAACCCATAGTCGCACAAACTATGCCAAAAATGAACCTTTGAATCAAATCATGAACATTTATAATCAACACTGTGAAACTATTGACTTAACTATGTCGCGGCATAATTTAAAGAAATATTTTAACACTATAAGAAATAACATCAGTAGTAGTACTTAAAATATTTAAAAAGCACAAATTACACACATCCACCAGCATACACTATTTATATATTTTCTTATATGTATTTTATTAACAACATGTACTATAGCTTTAAGAAATGAAACAAAAACTGTATGTATTTGTATATGTACTAGTCTACGTTGATTGACGAAACTGAATAAATAAATAAATAAATAAATAAATAAATATAAATTATATATTCTAGTTGAAGTGTCTCTGGCGCATTGTTTTTAACGTTATTGTGGTTTCTGGTGATCTTCAGATGCAGAGCAGTTTTTTGGTCGATGGTTTTATTCCAGGGAAATTTATTAAGGCATAACATCTGTTCAACCATGACAATAGCATTATGACCATTTTTGGTTTTTTTATACAAATTGCTCAAAACAAATAGATTTTTAAGTCATTAACTCATCACAGATTTTTACTAAGATTTTCTGGAATTTCCTACAGATGAAAAAGATTTTTTTGACCAAAATCACAGATGAAAACCGAAAAAAATGTGGCATCACTGCCTCTTCAAGCCGACGCAGAATTGACCAATCCAAATTCCTGTGTGGTAGTGGTTTGTGTTCAGATTTCCCGTGTTAATCTATCTGTAAGAACTTTGTAAACATCTTTTGTTCTCACGTATATGGATAGGCTTGCATTAGGTTTCGTGAGACATTTTTTGGACAACTCAATAAGGCTATCCATTGAGTTGTCCAAAAAATGTCTCACGAAACCAAATGCAAGCCTATCCATATACGTGAGAACAAAAGATGTTTACAAAGTTCTTACAGATAGATTAACACGGGAAATCTGAACACAAACCACTACCACACAGGCATTTGGATTGGTCAATGGCGAATTACCGCGATGGGGATGACAGCTAAAAGTGTAAACAAGGTGTTAATACAACATAACAAAGTTTCGTCAAGTGTCGTCGGTGCTTAACAAATTCCTTTGTGTTCAACTGTCACCCCGTTATGTCACAACGTATGTCAATAATACATAGTAAACAAAAGAAATCAGCTGTTCGCATCTGTCTCATAGATAGCTTTATAGCAGTTGGTTGTCGGTGGCACAGCTGACTGAGCGAATTTTCCATTGGATTCAAGCGGGATGGCTGCGAGATTGTTGATGCTGCTGGAAAAGCTATTGCCAAAGGCGATCGCAGTGGAAGCCTGTACGTCCTGAGGATTTCGGAGTCTGCGATGGAGGTGCAAAGCCAGCGGCATAACGAGTGGTGCTAACACCAATGGCACAGAAGGTTTGACCACAGGGAACCTGCGGTTGGGGATAATAAGATATATAAAGAGAAGCTCGGCGATGGAATGGAGCTCAAGGACTGCGGGATACGTATGACGTGTGAGCCGTGCATCGAAGGGAAGCTCTCGAGGATGCCGATTACCGAAAATAGCCACGAAGAACACCAAGGAAGTGTTGGACCTGGTACAGACGGATTTGTACGGTCCGATGCGAACTCCGACACCGAGTGGAAACCGTTTTCTGATAATATTCATCGACGACAAAAAAAAAGTTGCAGGAATTCTAGATCATGAAAATGTGGCTGCGTTTTTCAGCAAGCAAAACGAATCATGAAAGTCCAGGCAAGTCCATAAGTCTGGCGTGAAGTGCTCCCGGAGTAAGAAGCTTGGATATATTGCGTCGGAGTGCCAAAAGGAAGCAAGTGAGAAGCCGATAGAGAAGCGCGGATCCCAGAAAGGACTTGCATATTTCTTCGCTACCTATGCTGTGCATTCATCGGAACGATAAAGACTGATTCTTCGATTTCATCCCCTTATACCGGAATAAGAAGATGTTGGCAAATCAGCAGCTCGTGTAGCGGAGGATCAAGGTAGCCTACAGTGCAAAGCTGCCCGATGTGGCGAAAAGATTGGCGAAGCTGGAAGCGGATTGAGGTGAAGCGACCTACTTACCTTACCGATCAGTCTAAGGCCGGGGTGGCCTCTGCTGTTCATAGTAGCAGCTCGTGGTTCATTCGCCTGGGACCTGGGACCTCACAATGAGCGACGTGCTTTGCGTCCCTGACCTGACGCACTCTCCGTAAGTTAGGTATGCCAAGAAGTGTTCAAGGTGTTGTTGGAGTGCAAGGTTATCAATCTCGTCATTGAGATCGGGAAGCGAATGGCCTCTACAATTTGTCCGATACGAAGCATCCCGTTGCAAATTTGGTTCAGAACGTAGTAACGATCTAGCGCTTCGGCGTATTGGGCACCTCTCTGCCTGCGGAATGAAGCATTTGAAGGAGATGGAAACTGGACTGGAATTCGAGCTGCAAAATCCGGAGCGATGCATACCGCACATTGAAGGTACTGGAACTGATTCATTCGTACTTGTACGGGCTCATGGAAGCCATGTCCATTGAAGGCAGTGGGTATTTTCCAGCGTTTACGGAGAATCAAACGGGAGAGCGGATAAGGCGAATATATACGGACCAAAAATACAGAATGTACAGGACATTGATCAAAAGAGCGAAGAATATGCTGTCGAATCCGGACGACAGATATGAACAGAAGTGGTAGCGGTTTTGTCACAAAGAGAAATTTTGTGGCAGGCGGCCGGATACAAGGCCAGATGTGTCCCATTTTCGTATATTCGGCGTATGGTATGGTATGCCGAAGGAGAAGCGAAAGAAATGGGAGGAAAAGTTAGAAGCATATATCTTCGTTGGCATCAGCGCAGTGAAGGTTCCAATAGGACAGAGTGTACAACGAGCGGGCAACGTAACCTTGTTTATCCGTGAAAGCCAAGTGAAGCACAGGACACCATATGACCACAAATGAAATGCGGAAGGATGCGAATTGGCGATTTAGACCGAACAAACCAAAACAGAAGAGGAATCTAAAAGAGAATCAGCTGGGCTGGGCGAATCGGTCTACCTACAGCGACGCGGATTCGAATATAGATAAAGAATCACAACCTTTCGTGCTCCATCTCCAATCACAGGACCCACAATTGTTAGTAAGGTGTAGTGCGAAGAAGCATACTATTCCAGGCAAATATCGTGATTATATCATGAGCTGTAATATTTTTTCTGTTTCGAAAATCGAACAGAATTGCGGTGGAACGGCGGACGAACCCGACACATTTCATGAAGCAGTCAGTCGACTCGCTAGCGACAGGTGGAGGGAAACGATGGTGTCTAAATACGAGGCTCTAGAGGATAACCATACGTGGGATGTGATCGACCTTCCAGACGCGAGGAAACCAAAGGCTTTTCCCAGGCCTATGACGTTGACTACAACGTAACGTTTTTCGCCAGTGGTTCGATACACTACCATCCGGTATTTGATGTCGATTGATGCAACGATTCATTTCCATATGCAGCTGGATGCGGTGAAGATGTTCCTGCAAGGAGATCCTGGCGGTTTTGCCGGAAGGATTTTTCTATCCGACATAGCCTAGGGAGTTTGTCGGTTATGGAAAGCACTCTTTGACCTACAGCAAGCCACCGTGAAGAAAAAATAGTACAGTTTGAAACAACAAACACGTTTGTTGATTCACAATCTAATGAAATAGTAATTTCAAACTGAACATTTGTTGTTTTTACATCTCTATTTCGATTTGATACAAACCAAAAAATTGGTTGTTTTTACTACCAGCTGTTTCTTTCATAATAACAAACGAAATCAGTTACTTTAAACTACTATTTGTCATTTTTTTTACCGGAATGCAACCGTTTATTTTTATTAAATCTTAGGTTGATCCAACCGGCATACACAAACTAACCCTACGTCTCCACTAGACAGAAATGTCTTGCCATTTTGCTGCCAGAAAGAGAAAACGTAACAGAAATGAACAACATCGCTGCTTTCCTTGCAAACAGCGAGAGAACATTTCTGTCATGACACATCTGTCCAGCAAAATGGCAAGACATTTCTGTCTAGTGGAGACGTCGGGTAAATTACTAGCAAATGACATTCGTTCGACAACAGCGCTTTCTTGCGCCAGGAAAACGAACTATTTGAACAACAATAATCAAAGCAGCTGTTGTGTTTCGCTGCGTCGTAAATGACATTCGAATGAGTTGCTGGTCGGCCGTCATGGTGTGTTTGGGAGTAAACTAGTTTTTTTTTTCATACCGCTCAATGCACCTGGTCCTGCATAAGTCCTCGTGAAGTCCGGACAGATTCCAGATTGTAATTGTTATCAAAAGGTCACTAAAACGAAAGTGTCGTGCTTTTCTTTCCTTTTTGAGTTGTAACGAAGAAATTCGCTTCATGTCGTCCCGCGAATCAGAAAGTAAATACTGGACCTAGTACTGAACCTAGAGAGAAACACGTAGCAATATGAGCAGCAAAATAAACAATTCAGGCCAAACATTTCAATAGGTCCTATCTGCATTTGAGAGGCTCTCTTTGTTCACTTTCTCTTTCAATTATTGCAATGTAATGGTACACTTTTCAACTATTTTTACAGTACAAATCAAAAGACGATTATTTTGACCATCGTTCAGTGCAAGGAGACAATCATAACACAAATAAACAGCTGAGATATTGACGAAAGAGAGGGAAACCAAAGAGAG
This sequence comes from Aedes albopictus, assembly GCF_035046485.1. Lineage (NCBI taxonomy): Eukaryota > Metazoa > Arthropoda > Insecta > Diptera > Culicidae > Aedes > Aedes albopictus. The sequence continues at coordinate 40,721 of NW_026917004.1, forward strand.
CCTCTCTTCTGCAGATAGGACCTTTAGACATGTTTGGCCTGAATTAAGCTTGGTATGAGCACATACGTTACATAACAGCAAATTAAATTATAGAATAAAGTGGAAGGGGTCCCATTCCCATGTAACACTGGTATTGTTGAAAACAGTTATACCCTAAGAAATTTCTTTTAGGAAGTTTTGGCAGGGACCGGTGGAAATGGCGTTGGGATTGAGTTGCCTGTGGTGTTGAGATGGCGTCCACACTAAAACCGCATCATGGTTGTTAATGCTGAGTGTAGTAGTGTAGAATTGCCGTGTTACGCTCTTCCGAATTTGATTTATTTTGAATGTTTTCTTGCTAAATTATTGCCGCAATCGTTGTATATTAGTGCAAGATTATAAGAACTATCGCATACCAGTGGGTTTTCAATAATATTGAAAACATTTTGCCTAAAATATGACCGAAAAGAAAGCAGCATCCTGCAAAGATGTGGTGAAGTGTGAAGAATGCGCAATTGTCATCTACAACACCGAGTTTCCTGTGTATGCTGTGTGCAACGGTCCGTGTGGTAAATCCTTTCACGCTTCATGCATTGATATGAGTAAAGAGAACCTTCGAGCTATAGCGAGTGGTATGATGTGGATGTGCACCCGCTGTTTGCCAAAATTCAACGATTGGAAAAATAGCCATCAAAAATCGTCACCTACCGTTGAGTTTGATCAAATACATTCGGATATCGCCGAATTAAAAACCCAGATATCATTGATCGTTGATTCCCTGCAGCAAACAACCTCGGTCGAAACATCTTCTTCTGCTAATATAGCGACGTTGGTTTCTCGATGTTTAGGTGCCTCGATTGCAGACTGCTTTGACGTGGTAAAGTTAGTCTCAAAACGAACGGACTGTCGGCTGCTGGATTTCATCTCATTCAAAGTAACACTCAAGGTGCGTTGGAAGGATTTGGCTTTGCGTGCATCGACCTGGCCGGATGGAATTGTGTTTCGCGAGTTCGAACATCGCCCACGAAATGTTTGGAAGCCGTAATTTGTCTCACGCGATGGTTTTATGATCTCTTATAAATGTTATGTAACGTTTGCTTTGTATACCGTCGTTCGGGGTGACATTGGGCCTAGGGGGTAACATTGGTCCATCGATCCTACGGATTCAATATAAGTAAGAGAATCCAGCGAAGGATGCCAAGTATCTTAGAATTATGTATTCTAGTAGTTTAGCACACAATATGCATTCTCGTTGTATTCTAAATGTATAGAATAGTGGCCCAATGTCACCCCGCTTTGGCCCAATGACACCCTGCACGACGGTACGTTTAAATTATTTTATTGTAATATTATTAATACAACAGTCTGTACAACTTTTAAGTTGAAGATGTAGAATAAAAAAAAAAGAATGATACTCGAACTCGAGCTTGATGAGCGCATTGTTGCAGTACCTACCGTGGACTTACATAAAGAATTACATCCAGAAAATCCCACAATTTTGAACGTGGAAACTTGCAGCACCGAAGAATGGCGTCTGGTTTATCTTTTTTGTGCTTCCATCATAGTCACCTGTGGCTTTGCGGCTGTAAATTAGTTCGACCGCGAGTCAACTGTGTCGCTGCTATCGGTAAAAAGCGTTCGCCAGTTCAGCGCTAGAGTGGGTCATATTCTTTATTTATTATAATTGTGACTAGTTTGATTCTACCCTCCCTGCGATTAAAACAAACCAATATTGCGGTTAACGAAAAAACAACAAACATATTAGTTTGAACCAAACCAAATTACACGTGTGAAATGAAAACTACTACGTATCGTCTTAAGACAATCATACGAGTACGTACATACGAGTTGTAAAAGTTTGCCAAACATCGCATTTCAATGTAAGGCTTCTGAACTGAGTTATAGATAAATGAATCAAACCAAGGTGATCAAAAATATCATTGCCTCTACGACACGTGCGCTTACTTCAAAATCAAAGGTGGCATGATCCTTATTGTGGCCGTCTACGTGAACGACATGTTGGTGTTTCAAACAACCAGCGTTGAGCAGACAGGCTCAACAAGTAACTGAAGTTCCGATTGAAGAACCTCGGTTTGGTCAGCAAAATCCTCGGGATGCGAGTGATCAGAGACGGCAGCCGATTGATGCTTGATCAAAAGGGCTACATCAACGTTTTTTGTACCGTTCAAATGTTTCTGATTACAATTCGGGTTGCGACATCTGCTGATCCGAATCAGAAGCTGTCCATGGTGATGTGTCCAAACAAGGGAGAAAATAGGTTGAAAAGTACAAAATAGGGAGATAGCAACGGACCAGGGGATTGAACCCAAGAGCTTCTGCATACGAATCAGAAGCGGTAGTTACTAGATTAGACCCGTTCGAATATTCTATCTACGGGTTTTCAGGAAATTCTAGAAAATACACCTGGAACATTGTGGTTTTTTTTTTAAATGCATCAAAACTCTTGAAACATGTCTTGCATAAATTTGCAGGGACTCTTGCTCTTAGGTTTACAATGGATATCTGTAAAAAAAAATCGTCAAGAATCTTCCAAAAATCTCTGGGAGAACTTTTTGAATTATGACCAATCTTTTTTGCAAAATTTGAACCGCTGGCCACGAAAGTTGTCGGTTCCGCGTGCCTCGGTAAGAGTTACCAAATTCATACCGATCAAAACTGCTTCAAATCATCTATTTTTACATCAAACTAATGGTCTCCTTCTCATATTTATTCTCATTTCAGCTCGAAGAGAAAACCATCGAACTGGAGGGCACCAAAGCGCAGCTCCGAGTGCTGGAGTCCAAACACCAACAGCAGCAGCAACAGCAAAGCGCCAGCAAGTCCTCCTCCTCGTCGTCCGGTTTCAGCCCGGAGCATCACCACCATCCTCATCATCTTCCTTCGGGCGCTGTCCCCGCCTTGGCCTCCGCCAGTGGTGGCGGATCACCGACATCGTCCAGCAAAACGGCCGCCTCCTCGGTGGTCAGTACCTCGGCCGGTGGCATCGTTAGCCACCAGCACCGATCCGCTTCTACCTCGGAACTGGCCCAGCTGTCGTCTCCAGTTCACCACCATCATCATCACCACCACCACCATCAGCAACAACGGGAGTTGGCGCTGAGGTTGGCTCAGAGTCAGGTTTCAACGCCCAGCATGAAGGCGATGACCCCGCTGGCCATGGACGAGATCCTGCAGCACTCGAGTAGTACCGAGTCGGCGCAGGATCAGGCCGAACGGGATGGGCGGTTGCAATGTCCGGAGACTCCTCGGAGGAGGCCCAGCAAGATTCCACTGGCCGGGACTAAAGGGTATGCGGCGCCGAAACCGCCTACCGGAAGGAACTTCCTGGCGTCACAGCAGCAACGGGGGGAGAAGAGTTCCCCGTCGCCGTCGGGGTCCCTGACGAACAACAAGTCGCTGAACAAGAGCACCGGGAGTCTGAACACGATGAAATCGACTGGGCCCAGTTCGATCACCAGCAAGGACCGCGGCGGCAAGGACGTGAGTCTGAACCGACCGGATTCGGCACAGAGCTGGCGACAACGGGACACCTCGCTGGAGAAGAGCCGCAGTTCATCGATTCCGGTTTCGAAGGGAGCCGGCGGATCGTCGCCGACGGTGGTCAAACCGGTGGCCGCTATCACGACGACCATGGTCAGCAGTTCGCCGCTTCCGAAGGCGAAGAGGGATTCGCTGACGACGCGGGTCAAGAACCTGGACTCGCTCTCGCGGTTCCAATCGTCGGGGGCTTCCGCTTCCACGGGGAATCTGAGCAAGTCCAGCTCGAAGAAGGATCTGAGTTCGAGCTTTACGACGGGCCAGCTGCGGGATCGGAAGCAAAGTTCCAGCGCCATCCGGCGTGTTAGTAGTGCTTCCGTGGGGCGAGGGTCGTCGTCGTCTTCGCCGGGGGCTGCCGGAGGGGGAGAGCAGAACAACAACGGTAACGGTTCCTCCGGCGGCGGCAGTGGTGGAGGCCAGGGTGATACCGGATCCAGTGGATCCGGTGACAACGGAAAGGTACGGAATATTCGTTCCTCGTTTTGGAATTGGTTGAAGATCTAAGTTTTTTGTGACCGTATTTTTTTACGTTTATTGATGTGAGTAATTCGACCCCTTTGTATGCCGGGAGGAAAACCGGAAGCGGGTTCCCGGAGAAATCGTGTTCCTTTCTAACCTTATACTTTCGTGTGTGCGGAACTCTCTTATCAGTTCGCGCGAAGCGTTTCGTTAGGTTGATTTTTTTTTCTTCTCTGTATCCTACTCGAGAGAGAGAACGCGGTAATGTTTCCGTATCGTATCCTTTGACTGAATCGTGAATTAGTGATTTCTATGTAAAGAGCAAGAAAGAATGAAGAATTGCGCGCGCAGGGTGTTACTTTAAGGCTAAATAGGGAGAGTTGTAATCAAAAATAAAGTGATTTCATTGGTTTCCGCTAGAAGAAACGAAAGAAGAATTTTAACACAATTTATACCAGTACACTAGAAGTGAAAATTAGGAGAAAAAAAATAACAGGAAAAATCGATGGCCTTATGCACGTTCAGTGTTGTTGTTTTACTACTACTATTATTAACAGTTTCTAACAGGGGATGCCAGATGCGGAATTGGATATTTTTGATAGACGTTCACTAAGGAGTTGCTTTACAATTTTTTCCGAAAATTTTTTCAGGAATTATTTAATAAATCTTTCTAGAAGTGCCTACAGGAATCTCTCTGGGATTTTCATTCAGGAATTCTTTTTGGGAGATGATGCAGGATTTTTTTCATGTATTTTTTTAGGAGCTTCTTCGGAGATTTCTGAAGAAATTTCTTCAGAAATGGCTCTTGGAGTCCCTTCTGAAGTTTCATCAAGAATTCCATTTGTTTTTTTTTTCAGAAATTTTTGCAATAGTTTCTTTTAAAATTGATTACCTATGACAAGTCTTCAAAGTTTTTGCTTCAACAGTTTTTGTAGGAACCCCTTCAGGAGTTTTTTTTTAAAAACTATCCCAGATTTACTTTCAGAAATTTCTCTAGTAGTTAATGCATAAATTTCTTCAAGATTTTCTCAAAGTTTGTAAGATAATTCTACTAAGAGTCTGCACAATTCTATCACGAGTTCTTTTAGGAATTCCTGCAGTATTTCTTCAGGAGTTATCGGTGCAATTCCTTCAGAAATTTCTCTAAGAGTTCCTTCAGGAATTCTTTTAGAATTTCTTTCAAGGTTGCTCCAGAAACTCCTTTATAAATTCCTGCCTAAGTTTCTATGAAGAATTTCAAAATAAAATTTTCCGAAGGTTTTTGCTTTCAGGAGTTTTTTCGAAAATTCTCCCAGGATTAGCCCAGAAACTTCTTTTAAAAATTCCTCTCATAAGCTCCTGCAGAAATTCCTCCGGGTGGTTTCACAAGAAACTCCTCCAGTAGTTCCTTCAGAAACTGCCGAAGGATTCCCATCCGGAGCTTTTTTAGGATTAAGCTTTCATTATTTTTTTTTTCTAGGAAAGAAATTTCTCAAAGAGTTCTTTCAGGAATTCCTCGAGAAGTTTCTTCTTGATTCTCGTAAGAATTCTTTTAGAAATTGATACAGGGATTTTCAGGAAATCTTCAATGAGTTTCGCCAGGGACTCCTAAAAAAGCTTTTTCAGAAATTTCCCTATAATTTTCTTCATGCATTCCAAGAAAATCTTACTAAAGGTACCTACAAGAATCCCTCGAAAAGTTTCTATCAGAAGTTCTTTTTAAATTGGATGCAGTATTGTTTTTTCATGAATTCTTTTACGAGTTCCCACAAAAATATCTGAAGGCATCTGAAGCAATTTCTCTAAGAGTCCCTTCAGAAGTTCCTTCAAGTATTTATAAGAGTTTTTTTTTTCTTTAGAAACTGCTGCAAAATTGCTTTCAAATTTTCTTCAAGACTACCTATAACAAATCTTAAACGAAGTGATTCAAAAGTTTTTGTAGAAATCCCTTCAGAAGTTTTACTAAAAAATCTCCCAGAATTACTTTCAGAAATTTTTCTAGTTGTCAATGCATGAATTTCCACTAGGAGTTTTTTTCACAGGAGTTCTTCCAAGAATTTCTGCAGTAGTTTTCAGGAATTATTTTGGGAGTTTCTTCAAAGGTTCATGTAGCAGTTTCTTCATAAATTTCTCTTGGAGTTCCTTCAGGAATTCCTCTAGGATCTATTTCAAAAACTGCTCTAATATTCCCTAGTAAATTCCTGCACAAGTTCCCATAGATATTGAAATTTCGCGTTTTTCTAGAGTTTCTTCAGAGGTTCCTGAAGTAGTCTCTTCAGGAGTTCCTCTAGGAGATATTTCAGAAAATTTTCAGATGTTTCGTCAAAGTTGCTTGAGGGGGTTCCTTTCAGGATTTTGTTCAGAGTTCCCTTCAAGGAATCCAGGAAAGCCATGTGCCATTTTGATCCAAGCGAAGGTACTTCTTCAAAGCTCCACTTGCAGTACCGCGATTTTTTTTTATTTTTGCTTCTTCCTGTACGCACGGTATCGATCACGGTCGCCATGTAGTGGGAAAAAATTTCGAATAATAGCTCCAAAAGTGTCTGCAGGAATTCGTTAGGAGGTCCTTATCTAGTAATTAGTACATGAATGCCCTCAGAAGTTCGTGCAGAAATGTCTGAATTTCAGTGCTTCTGCAGAAATCCATCTGGGAGTTTCCTAATGTATTCCTCCAGGAATTCTTTCAGAAAATGCCGCCGGAGCTTCTCAGGAATTATACTGAAGTTTATCTAATGAACCGTTCAGAAATTTCACAAGAAGAACATTCTGGAATTCTTCGAAGAGTTTCTACATTAGATCTTTTAGTAGTTCCTTCAGTAATTCGCTGCCCCCATTCGCACAACAGTCCCATGTGAATAGGAAACCCAGCAAACATGGTAAGAGTACCCAGCGAATAGGGGTAGTGTAGTCCTGTAGACACAAGAATCCTTCCAGAATTTCTCTTGGATTTCCTTTAGAAATTGTTCCAGGAGTTTGTCGAATCGTTACTTTGGCGATTTTATCAGGAGTCCCTTCAGGAATTTCGCTGAAAGAGTTCTTCTAGAAGTTTCTTCAAGAGTTCTCATACAGCATGTCACGGTTGCCATGTAGTTGTAAAGGATTTCGAGTAATAGTCCCAAAAGTTTCTGCAGGAATTTCTTTTGGAGTTTGTTTAGAAACTTCTCTAGAAGTTTGTGCATGAATGGCTTCAGAAATTCTTGAATTTTTAAAGTGCTCCATCAGAAATCCCTCTAGTAGTTTCTTTGGGTATTCTTTCTAGAAGTTGCCGTAGGAGCTTCTTCAGGATTTATGCTGGTGTTTATCTGTTGATCCCTTCAGAAATTTCTCTAGTTTTTTCATTACGTCTTCTAGTAGTTTCTTCAAGAATTCCTCCAATAGTTTCTACAAAAATTTCTAGAATTTTCTTCAGAAATTGTTCCAGGAGTTTGTCTAATAATTACTTTAGCGAACTCTCTGGAATTCCTCTGGAACAGTTTTTCTAAAAGTTTCTTCAAGAGTTTCTATGTGGTATATTACGGTCACCATGTAGTGGGGAAGTGTTTTGAGTAATATCTCCAAAGCTTTCTGCTGGAATTCTTTTAGGAGTTTGTCTAAAAACTCCTCTAGTAATTAATGCATGACTGTCCTTTGGAAATCGTGGAGATATTGTTGTTTCAGTTGTTTCAGAAATTCCTGAATTTAGAATGTACTACAGTAGAAATCCCTCAGGGAGTTTCTTCAGATATTCCTCCAGGAGATCTTTCGGAAGTAGTTCCTCCAATAGTTTCTACAAGAATCTCTAGAAATTGCTTCAATAATTTCTTCAGAAGTTCTTCCACAAATTATTGCAAGAGTTTGTCTAATCGTTATTGTGGCATTTTCTCTAGGAGATCCATGAGTTTCGGAAATTTCTCTGGAAGAGTTTTCTAAAAGTTTCATCTAGAGTTCTGCTAGACTTTGCTTTAAGAATTTCTTTAGAAGTTTGTTTCCTTGTCGACCAAGATCCATGGAAATTCTAATAATCCAAGTTTTTAAAGAAGTTATTTTGGAATTTATCCAGAATTCTATTTAAAAATTGCTATAGCAGTTCATTTGAGCATTTTTCCAGGAGTTTCGGCATAAATTAATGTAGGAGCTGCTTCAGGTATCTCTCTAGAAGTTCCAACAAGAATCTCTAGAATGTTTTTCTCTAGGAGTTCATTCAGTAGCTGCTTCAGAAGTTTATCTAAGTTTCTTTAGAGATTCTACTAGGAGATCCTTCAAAAATTGCCCTAGAGATGTAATTCTCAAATGAGTTTATTTAGGAATTCTTTTATGAGTTTAGTCAAAGTTTTCATCAAGGAATCCAGACAAATCCTACTCCTTTCCTCAAAACTCGTCAAGTAATGAAAGCAAGAATATCTGGTAAGAGTTCCTACAGATGTTTCTCCAGAGTTCCTTCAGAAATTCTTATTAAGGATTCCTGCAAAAACCCCTCTGGGAGTTTTTTCTGAAAGAGGTCCGCAGAATGCTTTTCCTTTGTGTCATAAGGAGCTGTTCTGTTTTTTTTTTTGTAAATGTTACATCACGGTCGCCATGTAGTGAGTTTTGAATAATCGTTCCGAAAGTTTTTACAGAAATTCCTTTCTAAAAATCCTCCAATAATTAATCGATGCATGTCTCTTAGACTACCAGCGGATATTTCTCCAAGAGTTGCTTCAGAAATCTCTCTTAAGAGTTCATGCAGTTCCTTTGGGAGTTTTTTAAAATGAATTCCTTCAGAAGCTGTCACAGGATTTCCTTCCGGAGTTTCTTCAGGATTTTTTTTTATTTATCCAGATTTCTTTTTGGAAATTCCTCTTGCAGTTCATCCAAGAATTCTTGTAGGAGTTTCGACATAAATCATTCTAGGAGCTCCTTTAGGAATTTCCCTAGGAGTTACTACGAGAATCATTAGATTTTTTTGTCTTTTTTTTTTTCTCTCGGGGCTCATTTTAGAAACAGAAGAGTTTCCTCTAGAAGATCCTTCAAAAATTTCTCTAAAGGATTCTTCCAGTATTTCCTTCAGAAATTCCTTCAATACTTTCTACTAGATTCTCTAGAAATTCCTTGTTCTTGTTAGTAGTTCCTTTAGATATATCGCTTCTGCTGAATGTTTTGCCGGAGTGTCTCCAGGAGTTATTCTGGAATTCATTTAAATGCTACGTCACGGTCACCATGTAGTAAAGGTTCAGAGCTGTGAACACCGTATTGGACATAGGATGTTAATTTATTCAGTTGCACTGCAAAGTTTAGTAACGGTTAGAATCAGTAGGCTAAAGCTAAAGAGTACCATTGTGAAATTTTT
>NW_026917005.1:0-33599 GCF_035046485.1 Aedes albopictus
ACCGAGCCGTTTTTTCATGCACTTGCTTCGCTGTCTTCTTTGGTTTTTCCTACTTTAACGCTTCGTTTAGTGACACCAATCGAAGTAGGCTACCAGAATAGCAACCGCAGCATCCAGTAACACTTCGCGGAACGCCATTGATGCAAATTGTACAGATCTCTTCTTCATTGCGGGAAATCGGTTGGCTCTCTCCACTTGGTTTCTCCCGCTCGCCTGCAGCCGCGTTTTCCTGCATACACGCACGCACTCATCTCCTACGCTCTAGTCTTCTCCACAGACCAGAACCCCCTTCCACCCCGCGATCCAGTAACGACCGCACTCGGAAACGCACTTTTCCTCACAGCCAACTTGATGATGCTCCAGAATCGTCACCAACAATCAACCTGCTGCTGTTCTCGCCTCTCGCTCACCAGATCCCAGCAACCAATGCTTCACTTTCACTTTTATCCTTCGTATTCTCTTTCACATCCCCTTCGTCACTCATCCGAACAGCTTCTTATCCCAGGAAATTCAACAGTTTTCCCCGTCTCTTCCCCACCTTGTGATTCTCCCTCAACTATAATCGAATTTTCCTCGTCATATTTTTTGTCTGGCTGGGAAACACAGGCTTACCTACAGGTGCTTGCGACTTCGTATCGTCAACTTCTCGATTGCCTCATAAAAGCGACATAAAGAAATCAATTACTAGCCAAGATTAATACACTTCCTCATCCACCTCCAGCGCTTCCCAAAGATTCATCCCATTACAGAAGACGCCGAAACGAACAGAAAAAAAAATATCCGGAGGAGCAACAATCATCCATCACAACACTGCTCTCTGATGCTGAAGGTAGCGAAACACCAACGACACCAACGGAACGCGGATCTGACCGCCGCCGATCTGAACATCACGACGAATGAGCTGCAACTGATTAGTGTAGTACCCCTGCTTGCCGGATTCCGCCACATCGCGGCGCGGAACAGCCTGCTTCGATGCTGCTCGGTCACTCGCGCTCTCACGGCGGACGGCGCTCCGTATACCGGGTTCAACCGGGGCGGCCCGTCTGTGAGTTCTGGACTGTTTTGCGGGAGCTTCTCGGGGATCGAGGATTGAGCGGATAAGCTGGAGCCGGTCGGTGAAGGTGAGGGTCACAAAAGTTGCCAATCGTTGGCTCAGTTCGACTAGCAGTAGGACGGTAGGTGGATTGGAAACTTCTGAAAGGTATATATTTGTAATAAAATTAATTTAAAACTTGTGCGATAACTTTTGTTTACAATTTCGCTACGTCATATCCGGTAGATTGCGAAGCGTTTCTTTGGTGGAATAGAATCTCAGCACATTTCAAGACAGACGTCACAATCGGGGATGTCATTACAAATGGTAACAGTACATACATTGAAATACGACGTTTTTGATAAATTGTTGTCCAACATTCCTGCAATATGTTACGCAATCGTATCCTTCCGGCTTTTCTTAGCATTCACTGCTAGAATACTTCAAGTGCTTGAGGCCCTCATCGAGCATGGTCCAGGTCTCATGACTTTAGAAGACCAATAAGCGTTTAGAACATGGTATTTTTGCTGCAGGGGTCTTTCTTGACCGCAATTTTTTTCGGTCCCACATATTAGGCACGACTTCCACGGATGCTTTGTCTTTGACTAGTCTGACAAGTTTCCCAGGAAAGCCGTTTTTGTCCATGTCTTCCATAGCTCTGTGCGGTCGATACTGTCGTATGCCCCCTTCACATCGATGAACAGGTGATGTGTTGGGACCTGGTATTCACGGTATTTCTGGAGGATTCGTTGAAGATCTTGTCTATTGTCGACCGGCCGTCGATCTAGCCGGCATGATAACTTGCCACGAACTCATTCATTTTAGGCGATTTGAGGTATCGACGAAAGATAATCTGGAATAGCACTTTGTAGGCAGCATTCAATGTTGATAGCTCTGAAGTTTTCACATTCCAAATGATCGCCTTTCTTGTGAATGGGGCAAATTACCTCTTTCATCCACTTCTTTGGGAGCTATTCGGTTGGGAGTTGGCTCATTTACGTACTCTTCTGAATAGACATAGTCGTTCCCTCCATTGCCGTGGTCCTCCGTGCCTACGTTCTGCACGCCATTCAGGTGCTCATCGAAGTGCTGCTTCCACCTGTCGATCACCTCACGTACGTCCTTCAAGAGGCGCCCGTTTTTATCCCTGCATATTTCAGGTCGCGTCACGAAGCCGTTGCGGAATGAGTCGAGATTCTGGCAGAACTTTCGTGTTTCTTGAGCAGCAGTTACATTTCACCACACTCCGCTTCTTTCATGTGGTGTTTTTTCTCTCGCAAGTGATGGTTTGCGATTTCGCTTATGTTTATATTATTCCACATTATGCACTCCTCATCAAATCATTCGTCTCACGTTTCAGGTAACCGAAGGGGCTCTCGATTGCGTTGTTATTGACTACTTTTAATGTACTCCTGCAGACCTCTACAAGAGCCACATCGAGTTTGCTCTGGTCTGACAACACTGCCTAGAGATTTTGCGCGTATGCTGAGGCGAGCAGGCTTGGCCGCACTGAGCGCATGAAAATTTTGCTCTTTGGATTTACACCATCAAGCACATCACAAATTAGAAATCTTTTCATCTTATCAGATAGAAGGATGTTGAAATATTCTAAATGTCATTTCGAACTGTCAAAAAACTGCACCGCAGCGCCGCACGGGCCGTTCAATATGAAATTCACTGGAGTGTTTTCACCCGGATGAAAATCTCTTTGCGCGCTCCGTGTGGCTCTGCGGGAACGTATCTAAATACCAAGGTAAGAGATTCCCGCAAATGTCAAAAATGAGACTCACCAACACATCTGCGTTAGTTATGAAAAGTTGGTGTTTTTACACTAAAATGTCATTATTTCAGCAAAGTTTGCGAAGTTTTACTAGTTTGGAAGCTTCTAAATGACTTAAGGGCAAAGTCTTCGGTATACCAATCCGTGTGGTCAATTAATGATTTTTAATGAAACTCAACGTACATATGTACAGATGGAAATATTATTAGTAAAATTGCGAAAAAATCCACAGCTCAGGTGAGATTTGAACTCACGACCCTTATACGCTAGACAAGTGCTTTTCCAACTAAGCTACCGAGCCAATTAATGACACGGCATTTTGGTTGGTACAAGGTAATTCCAATCTCATCGATCATGCTTCATCTTTCCCTTAAATTTCACCGCAAATATATCCATCTCTTATGTACACATGCATGAAGATGGTATGGTATGGTATACCGAAGACTTTGCCCTTAAGTCATATTCGAGCTTCTACCTCTTCTGTAGTAATCTGTCGTATATGAAAGAGTGCGAACGACACGTTGGTCGCCTACCAGGTTTCAATTGTTCTTCCTCACCACAGTCGGTGATGAAGAGACGCCTGAAAGTTAGGCAAACAGTTTCAACAGTAAATAAATCGCATCGCTCTTCATGCATGTGTACATAAGAGATGGATATATTTGCGGTGAAATTTAAGGGAAAGATGAAGCATGATCGATGAGATTGGAATTACCTTGTACCAACCAAAATGCCGTGTCATTAATTGGCTCGGTAGCTTAGTTGGAAAAGCACTTGTCTAGCGTATAAGGGTCGTGAGTTCAAATCTCACCTGAGCTGTGGATTTTTTCGCAATTTTACTAATAATATTTCCATCTGTACATATGTACGTTGAGTTTCATTAAAAATCATTAATTGACCACACGGATTGGTATACCGAAGACTTTGCCCTTAAGTCATATTCGAGCTTCTACCTCTTCTGTAGTAATCTGTCGTATATGAAAGAGTGCGAACGACACGTTGGTCGCCTACCAGGTTTCAATTGTTCTTCCTCACCACAGTCGGTGATGAAGAGACGCCTGAAAGTTAGGCAAACAGTTTCAACAGTAAATAAATCGCATCGCTCTTCATGCATGTGTACATAAGAGATGGATATATTTGCGGTGAAATTTAAGGGAAAGATGAAGCATGATCGATGAGATTGGAATTACCTTGTACCAACCAAAATGCCGTGTCATTAATTGGCTCGGTAGCTTAGTTGGAAAAGCACTTGTCTAGCGTATAAGGGTCGTGAGTTCAAATCTCACCTGAGCTGTGGATTTTTTCGCAATTTTACTAATAATATTTCCATCTGTACATATGTACGTTGAGTTTCATTAAAAAAAAAAGCTTCTAAATGCTGTTAAACTATGTTTAGAACCAAAAAAAAAAAATTTGTGTCACCGATTTTCAAATGGTGATATTTCCTGTTTTATTGCATGGAGGTCACAATTAATCCAGTGAGATGCAATTAAATAATTGCTTCCAAGATGGGAGTGCTTAATTTCTTAAGAAAGTTTACTAAATAGTGATGTGCCCATACAAATCAGCGCAAACTTCATAACTATTTTTTGCTTTTTTCCTTTTCTCACTAATCCGTAAATATTAGCGGGAATCTCTTACCTTGGTATTTAGATACTTTGGCTCTGCGGTGCGGTTTTTTGACAGTTCGAAATGACATTTACAATATTTCAACATTCTTCTATCTGATAAGATGAAAAGATTTCTAATTTATGATGTGCTTCATGGTGTAAATCCAAAGAGCAGAATTTTCATGCGCTCAGTGCGGACAAGCCTAGAGGCGAGATCCGGTTTCCTCAGTCGCCGAATTTTGTACCATGGCAGTCACCAGTACCGTACATTGTTGATGGCGGAAAGTTTTGGGCTCAGTTTGATCATCACCAGGTAGTGGTCAGAGTCATGAGTCAGATTCTCAACCTGTACATTCTTTCGTTGTTCGGCTGCCAGCACATATCCATGGTGGTACGATGCCAAACCCACGGTCCTTCAGTAGATCGGCGAGTATGCGGGTACTCCCGATGAAGCTAAAAGATCCACAGTTTCGTGTACCGAAAATCAACCCCAACATTCCAAAAAAAAACATGATTCACAGATGAGCTAAGAGACCTGTCGTGTCCGGAAGGACACCATGGCAATTCCGATCCAATTCAATCGGTCGGATCTTATCACCAGGGACGCACCCGACGAGTAATCCAACTTACTCGTGCAAAATACTTTACAAGACTGACGTTTCATTTCATCATGATCGTTTGCTTTGTTTTTCAGATGGCGCATCACCGCTGCTAAAGCTATATGCCCTGTTTCTCGCTTTCTCTGTATCCCTCTCAATCCCAACAAGACCTTCATTGGTACTTGGACTTTGATCAGCTGACCCTTACACAGCAAATAAGCATCGGAGAGCTCCAGGAGCTGACGAAGGTGGCGGACTAGCGATAGATTCCGCTGACATGCTGACTGGCAATCCTGTATCGGCCGCAAGAGCAGTGGCACAAATGTACCGAATGGAGGATAACGTGCCTCTGGAGCCGGCCTTCTGATACTTGAAGTGTGGTGTACTTCATCGACAACAGCCGGCGAAATAGAAGAGGAGAGACTAGGTGAAAGCCCCATTCGACCAAGAAGGGCTTCGACTGGCGGAGACAATCCTATGGCGTCAAGCACAGTGGGACAGTTCCCCGGACGAAATGAGCGCGCTCACAAATAATTTGATACGCCAACCAGGTTGCTCAATATCGGTCGTCAAGTAATGCAGTCTGATCTACAAGAAGTCCGATAATCCTGTCCCAGTTCCATGAAGTGACGCAAACGCTGATCCAGTACTATCACAGTTCGGAAAGGCCAATACGGATACCGTGGTAAACGAGATGCGGCAGCGGTTCCAGATACCAAAAATGCGACCGGCAATAAAGCAGGTGGTGAACAAGTGTGTCTGGTACAAGGTGAACTAGTACCGGCCCAGATCTCCGAGGATGGCTGCACTTCCTGTGGAACGTGTAACTTCCCATCTTCGGCCATTCAGCTCCGTGAGCCTTGACTACCTGGGTCCGGTAGAAGTCGTTGTCGGTCGGCAAAAGGAGATGCGATGAGTAGCAGTCTTCACCTACATGGCCATGCGGGCTGTACACCTTGAGGTCGTTTCGGATGGCCCAATTCAGCAGCAAGTTCGGCAAACCCAGCCACATCTTCTCCGATAATGCTACGTGCTTTTGGGAAGCGAACAACAAGATGGAGAAGATCAATCATCAGTGTACAGTGATCGTAAGCAGCTCAACTACAGCATGGACGGTATCTGGGTGTGGCCCCGGTCGGTGAAAAAAGTGATGCGCGTGCTCGACGTAAGATGACGTAAGATGAGATTCTGGCCACGACATTTTCGAAAGTAGCCGACATGATCAACACGAGGCCACTAAACTTTGCCGCAGGACTCGATCGAAACGGAATCGCTTATGCCGAACTTGTTTCTTCGAAAAACGGTGACTGGTGCGCGGACGTGAAGGTGGAGGATTCAGCTACACCCGCAGTGGCCCTGCGGAAACTGTACAGTACAAGCGTTCCCAATATCTCGAAGATCATAAGTGGGAACGATGGAGCACGGAGTACCTCTTGGCGATCAACCGACGGTCGAAATGGTTTGACGATCGGCAGCCGCTCTAACAGGGAGACTTGGTTTTCGTAGTCAACGGCAAAATCAGAAGTGCTGGTGGCGAGGCAGTCATCCAGAGCTCGGATGGCCGAGTCCGACATGTTGACGTTAGGACCGCTGACGGTAAGGTGCAGTGGCGAGGCATGGTAAATTTAGCGGTACTGGAGGTAGAATAAATTCGAGAATGGCGAATCCCTGAATAAGGTATTAAGAAGACCTGTATAAGAGGTAAAATACCTAAAATAATAACTGGAGTGTATTCTGTGAATACATAATGACATCAGGTATGGCAATATCTAAATTATAGTTTGGCGATTTTTGCATTTTTGCCACAGTTGAATAATACCTCAAGCAGTCCTCAACGCCAAACCAATAACTCGTTGAGGTATTTTATCAAAACCTATGAAATACCAAAACAGCCTTTCTTGGTTAAAAACCACATTGGGTGAAATCAAAAACACTGGTGCAATTACGGATTTTTCTGTTTTGCCCTATGCTCCCATCACACCGCTGCGTCGAATAATTTTATCTGTCCCGCATTTTCCAAGACTGGAAAAAGACGGGGCAGATGAGAATGATAAAACGGTTGAATGGGAATATGAATACCAACTATTGGAAAGTGAGCAAAATCTTGCCTCCGGAAAATGGAATGCGCTCCATTATACTGGGCATCGACGAACAATCCGTAACTGCAATTGAGAATCAGGGTTGTAAACTTTTTATGGCCTTGGACAAATTTCTGTCAAAATTTATTTTAAAATGAATACTGAATGAGAGGTAATCGCATATCGTTGTGACATCAAGAAAAGTGAATTGGCTTATGAATTGAGTAAACATACAATTGAATCAAATTCTTTGTCTGTTTTTTTTCTTTCATAACCACTTTGGAATAACATTATTTCACTATGGAACCTTTATGGTAACCTTTATGGCACACTTATATTACAATTATGGTATATCTACAGCATGATTATAGCTAACGATTTTGAAATCTCAATTTGTAACCTAACGCTTTCTCATCTGCCATGCTCTTATACAAGCATTCCTTTAGAAGGCTACAGGCTTCTAAATGCTGTTTAATTACCTAGGTAGTCCTCTCTTTACATATAAACACAGATTGGCTTCTTCAATTAGATATTAGTGATTAATGACAATATGCACCTTTCGTGGATATTTTGAGATTTCTTTTTCTTCTTAAATCACTTATCTGTTTCCATCCTTTAACTATCCTTTCGCCTATTCCAGCTCATATTCCTCCTATTTTTCCGGGTAGATGATGAAACAGGCTACTCATAAGGCAAGGCACAAATCTCCCAAGTCGAGGAGAACGTGCCACCCGAGTGTAGTAATTAAGTAGAGTATATCACTAAACCTCCCACATAGCACCATCATACATAACATAGTAGTCATTGACATCTGAGAGTAGACTGACGTAGGAATCATCACGATCATTCTGTAATAAACCATCAACCTGATGATACGTGTTGTTACTTCCGCACTATACCGAGCCAACGTTTTGATACCTGATACCTGAACATTTGGGGTACATTCATTTTTCATAATATTTCCCTTTGGACATAGCGTGAGTCCATTTTGTTTTTGGACTCCACCCGCATAAGTGTTTTTTTACTCAAATTCCTTTGATCCTGAACTTGCACTTGCGAAACCAATGTTTCGTCCAGCGGTTGACTAGGCTCCACGTTGTGTATATCTTTCTCCCGAAGGACAAGACGATGACGTACTACTTCTGACTACTATTTATTTGCACCACAGAGAGGCAGTGCTCCTGATCTGTGGTGCTACGATATAGCTGGACTGCTTAGGGTCGATTTCTTCACCTTGGCTTAACCGGTAAGCCAGGCTTACCCATATAGTTAAACCTGGTTTAACGCTTAAGCCAGAGTGAAGTAATCGGTCCTTAGTTGTAGTTACTGTGCTCTGTGTGCTCCGCTTGAAATCAAAATAAGTGCTGAAATCATAACGGATCCCTAAAAGCTACATTCTTAGTCAGTTCCGCTGCTGCTGCTGCGTTTCGAGTAATTATTTGCCCACAACCGCACGTCCAATGTTCTAAATTTCACAGGTTAGGCCCATCAGATAAAGTGGTGTTTGTGATATTTTGTAAACAAACATGTTTTTGTATCTGTAGGGCCCATCTGCATCCACCCACGAACATCAACACCCTTAACAAATAGCTTGTAGAACAGTCTTTCTGATGAGGGTGTTGATGTGCGTGGGTTGATGCAGATGGGCCCTACAGAGACAGAAACATGTTTGTTTACAAAAAGCAGATAAGCCCTTTTCAAATGTTCGTCTAGATATTTTCTGGCGAACGTACGACGCGATCAGTTGATCGGTTTGTTTACATATTTTTGGCAACAAATACAGGCAAACATACACGTTCAACCGGACCTGTGAATAATTGACATCGCCGCACGTCGTCAACCTCTTGTAAAGCGCCATCTCTTGGTGAATACGAGCACAATGTCTTCCAAATCACACGTTAAATTAGAAGAGTTGCCATATTTTCTTTCGAGAGCATTAACTGATCACACGAACAAGGTTCTGATGAATATTGAACGTGGTCAACAATTTCTCTCGGATAAACTGGATGACTTCAGTGATCAGATAGTCTGAGGTCAGAAAGCTAAAGGCCGAAAACGAACCGCTTTCGGCTGCACTAGCTTCTATCTCAAGCAAAACTCAGACAGTAACTGATGCTGTGCACAAACAGGAAGCCGAGTTAGACTCCCATCGTCGATCTGAGTTGTCATCCAATGCAATAATAATAGGTCTCCCAAGGGTACCTAATGAAAACACTGAGTCTCTTGTCGAGGCAATGTGCCATACACTAGGGATCATGAATGAGAAAAACTCTATCATCTCATGCACCAGATTGTCAGCAAGTAAAGAGAGTAATAACTTAACACGAGTGAAATTCAATGACGTCCATGCAAAATAGTGCTTATTGCTAGCCAGGAAAAAGCAATTTGGCTCTTTAACTGTGTCCATGATCCGGAATGTTCGTTGGCCATCTGGGTGGACTAAACAAAGTAATCATTCAAGATGATCTTTCTCCGCTCTCGATAGAAATTTTCCAAGCAATTAAGTTACAACTGCCGGAGCTGAAGCTCCGATACGTTTGGCCTGGGAGGAATGGTAAAATTTACGTTAAATATGCTGCGAACTCCCAACCGATTAAAGTTCGATCCCGGGCTGATCTTCACAAATTGACCTCAAACATGCAATACCCAACTAACATTTTTGCTGTTTAAAAGTTTATCGAGCTTTCTTCCAAGAGCGTTTGCTACATAAGCTATTATGCAGCTAATTTTGTTGGTAGGGTAGTGGCCATAGTAGAGCTGTTCTAGGATAACAAATAAGATGGAACTGAATAATTTAGCCAAAAATTACCGCATGAACTCCTCATCAGGAATGGCATAAATTTTGAAATAAAGGATGTAACGCAGGATAATGGTTACCATCACATTGCTGTTAAGATTGTTGGAACTCAAACGCAGGTCATGGTGCATGGGATCTACAGACCGCAGACCGCAGAATTTGGCCGTCAATAACACAGAATCTCGTGGTGTTCAGAAATATCTGCAACTCTTGAAATGCTACAACTTGATTGTAACCAACACCTTAGAAACACGGGCGGAGAGTAACAATCTGCTTGATCACGTCACCTGCCATGTCGACGAGTCCAAATGTGTAACTAACTTCACGTTGGATTGCGAACTTAGTGACCACAGTTATATTCTGACGCAATTAAAAAAAGCTGTTGGTAAAGTCGAGAAAACGCTAACAAAAACTTTCGTTAATACGTATCAAGTGAACAATCTTTTCCGAACATTTCTCGAGTCGTACGATTTTGAACATCTCCAGCCCAACGAGTGAATTTTAACAATAACGAGCCGTTACATACAACTAAAGGATACTTTTTCCAAGACTGTATCCGTCAAAGTAAAAGTGAAGTTGAATTCTTGTCCATGGTTTAACTTCGACATATGGAAGCTTGGAAAATTTTCGAGCAACCTGTTCGAAAGATGGAAAAGCGATCGGCAGAATGTGCCATTAAAGAATCTCCTGCAGCGTGCTAACAAAAAAAATTAGAAGACGCCAAACGTCATGCCAAGGCAGCCTATTATCGACAATTATTCTCTTCGAGCAACTCTAAGCAACTGTGGAATCGGATCAACAATCTCATTGGGAACAAGACGACTGAGGACAAACAGCTTGAACTAGAAATTGGAGGAATCCGGATAACGGAACCTAAGCACGTGGGAAATATGTGTCGTGTCCGAAACGAGCGGAATCTATTTTCAGGCCTCAAAACTGTCTGGGGTTGGTTCTTTCGGCCAATTTCCACCGCGAAATGAAACACGTTTGTTTCCGTCAAAATAATTCACAAGACTGATTTATTAGTTCTGTTTACCTGCCTTCTACCCTGCGTCTCCATGGCAATCCCGTTATTCTCTCTTTCAACTTCTACCTTTCTCGCATTTTTCAGTACCTCTTCTATTCTCTACATTATCTCTTTTTCCTACTCTTTACTGAAAAAATATTGTTCAAAACATGTCTATAAATTTCTGCAGTTTGCGAGTTCCCCTCGTTGGTCTCAGTGTTAATATTTTTTTTTTCAACTTAAAATTTTGAAAGAGGGAAAAGCCCCTTTGAGTGATTTCCTCAAATTCGAAATCTTTCTTAAAAAGGCACAGAACCTCTTTATCTTTTCTTAAAACATAACAATAATATCTTAAGACTAAATGCTCACACGTTAGTGACCCATAGCAGAGCCGTGATCTTGTGTAAAGACAGCGTACCATATCGTGAAATGTTCATCATCTCTAGAAATCCAAGGGTGTGGTTGGATCAGTGGGTCATGAAAATTAATCTTCAAGCCTGAAAATAAAGAATTTCAAACAAAACGAACAGTATCAAACAAAATAACAAATCTAATTTAGGAATTTGTATAAAAGTTTTAAAGCAGGTTCATATTTTGAGCAAAAATATCCCGTATAGATATATGAATAGGAAGACCTGCAGCGTTTATGCTTTCAAATAATTTCTTCTTCGGTTCAATGAATCGAGATTCTCAATCTGCTGGATTCCTCGTTCGCGCGATGATTAATCATAATCCCATTTTCTGAAATTAAAAAAGATTAATACCATTTTCAATCACTGGAAGTTCAAATGTTATTAGAAAAGACTGTTATAGTATCACCATCGTTATTGAGATTACCCAAACCTGCAGTTGCATTGTTTAAACTATCCATTCGAAGTTTATTGTTGATTCTACATTCGTTTCTCATTCCAAATTCTGATGCTTGTATCACGTCCTGGGTATAGATAGCGTGTGTATTCGCTCCAAATAATAATTGCTCTTTGCGTCGTAAGAACGGTGAATCATTCATTTGAATACGTTGGACCAGTTTTTTTGTTTTGGTATAACCACAACAACTTTATTTCCGGCTCTAATGGCTGAGGGTTGCTCCTCTGTGATTATCAACGTATTTTTGCTTAATAATTTTGATTCAGCGTCCTTGTTTCGATTTGATCACAATCAACAGCTTCCGACTCTTACAGGCTAGAGAAACTTCCTCGGTACTCAAATGGTGTGACTCCGTGTTTTGAATGTGGATTTGAAGTATTGTGGACATACCAATATCAAGTTTATTTTATTCTGCTTAGAACCAGAAGCTGCCTTTATCACACCTTTTTTTTAAGCTTTCTACTGAAAGGTTTAATTGAGGTCTATTTTCATAATACCATCTTGTTCTGCCAACACGCTAAGAGTTCATTACTTTTGAATGACGGGTCATTATCGCTCTTTGCAGGGCTAAAGTTAGTTCCCACTGATGGAAGATTTTGTTGCGATCTGTGTTTGTGGTTTTGGCATCCTCGCACCTCTTTTCTACAACTTTTATATATCTGAAGTAAGTGTCCACTATGAGTAAGAATTTGCCCGATTTATGGTTGGATTTTGAGGTATCAGTAGGTCGGCTCAAGAGGCACGTTCTCCTCTATTTGGGAATTTTGTGCCATTCTGAGGTGAAATCTATTAGTAAGATCTCTTTAGTTTGGTAATTGTCGGCAAGCTAATGGTATTGACGGATTACGCCCAAAAAATCTCAGGCCAGAGTATCATTTCTCATTTCAGGCTCCCAAAAGCTATTCTCAGAATCACCAATGTGAGCCATTGGTAATTGTACTAGCAAGAGTACATGTCAGCTCTCCTTCAGATGTGAACACATAAAGATGTTTGACTGATCCAGTAGTTACGCTATATATAATGGAATTGAGTTAATCATTGTTTGTTAGTAAATTGAACGTTTTTTTTTTTTTGCATAGATTGATTGATTGATTTGTCTTTATTAGAGAGACTTTCAGCCCTTGGCTGGTTCGTCTCTTTTTTGCATAGACAATCTTCCGCTCCTGAATCAATAAGGAATGCTACCGGTAACCCTGCATTATAACCCACAATGGAAATATTGGTAGCGGCACGTCGTTTAATTAGAAGAAATTACTATTTTAAATTCAGCATATAAAAAAATAATAAGAACAATTCAAGTTTGATTGTATAGCTCAGCGAATTGGTTTAACAAGAAAAAAAAAATAAAACCCAGAACGCTTGAAATCAACGGATGAAATCAACATATTTTCAGGACATATTTATACTTCGTTCGATTTATAGTGAAATATATGAAACAAATCAATGGTATTTCAGACAAAGAGCCACTTTAGGTTGATTACATTTGAATGCTGATATTTTGAAGTCGATAAAACATGAATAGGAAAATACTATGATTTTGAATATTTTATCACATGCTTAACCTACAAACTACCACACGGTCAAACCAATAGTAAAGCGATCTGATCGCAGCAAACGGATATCAACTTTGACCAATCAGCGACTGGTCCCCGTTTGACAGCAAAATGGTCTCAAATCGGCTGACTACGTGACGCATCCTATCCTAGCTTTCAATCTTCGTTTTTTTTTTTTCATCGGATACGGTATCCAGTTTACTGACTTTAGTCACTCCACCACTGTGTAATTTACTGCCTACGTCGGATGCATGATGAGTAACTAAAAGATATTGAGTATGAGGCTAACACAGAGCTCACGAGTGTGTTAGCAATTCATGGACAACACAGAATTAAAATAAAACCATGAAGAGTATGAGTGTAACACGAAGTCACAAGTGTAATGCCAATTAATGAACAACACAGAGTTCTTAAACATAGAGGCATAATGAGTATGAGGACGCATACCCAACAATCAATTTTGCTGCATAAGAGTGGAACAAACCATTCTCAAGCAAACTTTAGCTTAAGAAACTGCTGTTCAGCTAGTTCTGTTTCTTGGGTAGCTCATGAACGTGATAGGAATTTATTAAAAAACAAAGTATGTATGAACAATACAGATTTCATGTAGTGAGTAACTCAGCACTCAACTATCTTGGTTAATAAAAGTATAATGAGTATGAGGACAACACAGAATCAGCGAGTGTGACAGTAATTCATGAACAACACAGAGTTCTTGTGATTAGTAACTCAGAACTCAACTTTGATAGTAATTAATTAACAACATAGAGTTCACGAGTGTGATAGGAAATCACGAACAACACAAAGTTCGTGTAGTTCGTGTGTTAGGACTCAGCTATCTTGATGAACAACTCCGAGTTCATTTCCACTTGGTTACTAGAGGGCAACACAGAATCCACGAGAGTGATATGAACAACACAGAGTTCATGTAGTGAGTAACTCAGAACTCAACTGTTTTGATAAACAACTAATACATACAAAGTGTGAGGGCAACACAGAATCTACAAGTGTGATAGTAAATCATGAACAACTCAGAGTTCATGCAGTGAGTAACTCAGAACTCAACTATCTTGATGAACAACTCAGAGTTCATTTCCACTTGGTTACTAGAGGGCAACACAGAATCCACGAGTGTGATAGTAAATCACGAACAACACAGAGTTCATGTAGTCAGTAACTCTGAACTCAACTATCTTGTTGAACAACTCAGAGTTCATTTCCACTTATTTACTAAAGGGCAACACAGAATCCACGAGTGTAATAGTAAATCATGAACAACACAGAGCTCATGTAGTGAGTAACTCAGAACTCAGCTATCTTGATGAACAACTCAGAGTTCATTTCCACTTGGCTACTAGAAGCATAATGAGTATGAGGACAACGCAGAGCCCACGAGTGTGATAGTAAATCATGAACAACACAGAGTTCATGTAGTCAGTAACTTAGAACTCAACTATCTTGATGAGCAACTTAGGGTTCATTTCCACTTATTTACTAGAGGGCAACACAGAATCCACAAGAATGATAGTAAATCATGAAAAACTCAGAGTTCATGCAGTGAGTAACTCAGAACTCAACTATCTTGATGAACAACTCAGAGTTCATTTCCACTTATTTACTAAAGGGCAACACAGAATCCACGAGTGTAATAGTAAATCATGAACAACACAGAGTTCATGTAGTGAGTAACTCAGAACTCAGCTATCTTGATGAACAACTCAGAGTTCATTTCCACTTGACTACTAGAAGCATAATGAGTATGAGGACAACGCAGAGCCCACAAGTGTGATAGTAAATCATGAACAGCACAGAGTTCATGAAGTGAGTAACTCAGAACTCAACTATCTTGATGAACAACTCAGAGTTCATTTCCACTTGGTTACTAGAGGGCAACACAGAATTCACAAGTGTGATAGTAAATCATGAACAACACAGAGCTCATGTAGTGAGTAACTCAGAACTTACTATCTTGATGAACCACTCAGAGTTCATTTCCACTTGGCTACTAGAAGCATAATGAGTATGAGGACAACGCAGAGCCCACGAGTATGATAGTAAATCATGAACAACACAGAGTTCATGTAGTCAGTCACTCAGAACTCAGCTATCTTGATGAACAACTCAGAGTTCATTTCAACTTCGTTACTAGATGGCAACACAGAATCTACGAGAGTGATAGTAAATCATGAACAACTCAGAGTTCATTTACACTTGGCTACTAGAAGCATAATGAGTATGCGGACAACGCAGAGCCCTCGAGTGTGATAGTAAATCATGAACAACACAGAGTTCATGTAGTCAGTAACTTAGAACTCAACCATCTTGATGAGCAACTAAGAGTTCATTTCCACTTATTTACTAGAGGGCAACACAGAATCCACAAGTGTGATAGTAAATCATGAACAACTCAGAGTTCATGCATTGAGTAACTCAGAACTCATCTATCTTGATGAACAACTCAGAGTTCATTTCCACTTATTTACTAAAGGGCAACAGAGAATCCACGAGTGTAATAGTAAATCATGAACAACACAGAGTTCATGTAGTGAGTAACTCAGAACTCAGCTATCTTGATGAACAACTCAGAGTTCATTTCCACTTGACTACTAGAAGCATAATGAGTATGAGGACAACGCAGAGCCCACAAGTGTGATAGTAAATCATGAACAGCACAGAGTTCATGAAGTGAGTAACTCAGAACTCAACTATCTTGATGAACAACTCAGAGTTCATTTCCACTTGGTTACTAGAGGGCAACACAGAATTCACAAGTGTGATAGAAAATCATGAACAACACAGAGTTCATGTAGTGAGTAACTCAGAACTCAACTATCTTGATGAACCACTCAGAGTTCATTTCCACTTGGTTACTAGAGGGCACCACAGAATCCACGAGTGTGATAGTAAATCATGAACAACACAGAGTTCATGTAGTCAGTAACTCAGAATTCAACTATCTTGTTGAACAACTAAGAGTTCATTTCCACTTATTTACTAAAGGGCAACACAGAATTCACGAGTGTAATAGTAAATCATGAACAACACAGAGTTCATGTAGTGAGTAACTCAGAACTCAGCTATCTTGATGAACAACTCAGAGTTCATTTCCACTTGACTACTAGAAGCATAATGAGTATGAGAACAACGCAGAGCCCACAAGTGTGATAGTAAATCATGAACAGCACAGAGTTCATGTAGTGAGTAACTCAGAACTCAACTATCTTGATGAGCAACTAAGAGTTCATTTCCACTTATTTACTAGAGGGCAACACAGAATCCACAAGTGT
Organism: Aedes albopictus; assembly: GCF_035046485.1. NCBI lineage: Eukaryota > Metazoa > Arthropoda > Insecta > Diptera > Culicidae > Aedes > Aedes albopictus. The sequence goes on from NW_026917005.1 coordinate 16,608, forward strand.
GATAGTAAATCATGAACAACTCAGAGTTCATGCAGTGAGTAACTCAGAACTCATCTATCTTGATGAACAACTCAGAGTTCATTTCCACTTATTTACTAAAGGGCAACACAGAATCCACGAGTGTAATAGTAAATCATGAACAACACAGAGTTCATGTAGTGAGTAACTCAGAACTCAGCTATCTTGATGAACAACTCAGAGTTCATTTCCACTTGACTACTAGAAGCATAATGAGTATGAGGACAACGCAGAACCCACAAGTATGATAGTTAATCATGAACAGCACAGAGTTCATGAAGTGAGTAACTCAGAACTCAACTATCTTGATGAACAACTCAGAGTTCATTTCCACTTGGTTACTAGAGGGCAACACAGAATTCACAAGTGTGATAGTAAATCATGAACAACACAGAGCTCATGTAGTGAGTAACTCAGAACTCAACTATCTTGATGAACCACTCAGAGTTCATTTCCACTTGGCTACTAGAAGCATAATAAGTATGAGGACAACACAAAGCCTACGAGTATGATAGAAAATCATGAACAACACAGAGTTCATGTAGTGAGTAACTCAGAACTCAACTATCTTGATGAACCACTCAGAGTTCATTTCCACTTGGTTACTAGATGGCAACACAGAATCCACAAGAGTGATAGTAAACCATGAACAACTCAGAGTTCATTTCCACTTGGCTACTAAAAGCATAATGAGTATGAGGACAACGCAGAGCCCACGAGTGTGATAGTAAATCATGAACAACACAGAGTTCATGTAGTCAGTAACTCAGAACTCAGCTATCTTGATGAACAACTCAGAGTTCATTTAAACTTGGTTACTAGATGGCAACACAGAATCCACGAGAGTGATAGCAAATCATGAACAACACAGAGCTCATGTAGTGAGTAACTCAGAACTCAACTATCTTGATGAACCACTCAGAGCTCATTTCCACTTGGCTACTAGAAGCATAATAAGTATGAGGACAACACAAAGCCTACGAGTATGATAGAAAATCATGAACAACACAGAGTTCATGTAGTGAGTAACTCAGAACTCAACTATCTTGATGAACCACTCAGAGTTCATTTCCACTTGGTTACTAGAGGGCAACACAGAATCCACGAGTGTGATAGTAAATCATGAACAACACAGAGTTCATGTAGTCAGTAACTCAGAATTCAACTATGTTGTTGAACAACTTAGAGTTCATTTCCACTTATTTACTAAAGGGCAACACAGAATTCACGAGTGTAATAGTAAATCATGAACAACACAGAGTTCATGTAGTCAGTAACTCAGAACTCAGCTATCTTGATGAACAACTCAGAGTTCATTTCCACTTGACTACTAGAAACATAATGAGTACGAGGACAACGCAGAGCCCACAAGTGTGATAGTAAATCATGAACAGCACAGAGTTCATGTAGTGAGTAACTCAGAACTCAACTATCTTGATGAACAACTTAGAGTTCATTTCCACTTGGTTACTAGAGGGCAACACAGAATCCATGAGAGTAATAGTAAATCATGAACAATACAGAGCTCATGTAGTGAGTAACTCAGAACTCAACTATCTTGATGAACCACTTAGAGTTCATTTCCACTTGGCTACTAGAAGCATAATGAGTATGAGGACAACGCAAAGCCCACGAGTATGATAGTAAATCATGAACAACACAGAGTTCATGTAGTGAGTAACACAGAACTCAACTATCTTGTTGAACAACTCAGAATTCATTTCCACTTGGTTACTAGATGGCAACACAGAATCCACAAGAGTGATAGTAAACCATGAACAACTCAGAGTTCATTTCCACTTGGCTACTAAAAGCATAATAAGTATGAGGACAACGCAGAGCCCACGAGTGTGATAGTAAATCATGAACAACACAGAGTTCATGTAGTCAGTAACTCAGAACTCAGCTATCTTGATGAACAACTCAGAGTTCATTTAAACTTGGTTACTAGATGGCAACACAGAATCCACGAGAGTGATAGCAAACCATGAACAACATAGAGTTTATGTAGTGGATAACTCAGAACTCAACTATCTTGATGAACAATTCAGAGTTCATTTCCACTTGGTTACTAGATGGCAACAGAGAATCCATGAGAGTAATAGTAAATCATGAACATCACAGAGCTCATGTAGTGAGTAACTCGAAAGTCATCTATCTTGATGAACCACTCAGAGTTCATTTCCACTTGGCTATTAGAAGCATAATGAGCATATGAGGACAACGCAAAGCCCACGAGTATGATAGTAAATCATGAACAACACAGAGTTCATGTAGTGAGTAACACAGAACTCAACTATCTTGTTGAACAACTCAGAGTTCATTTGCACTTGGTTACTAGAACCATAATCAGTATTGGGGAAGTAGGTAATAATGTGCAAAACTCTATAGTTTCTTAGGTTACGACCGCAAAAGCATTCTTATATTTTTTTACAGATAAAATAAAGATGCTTTGTTGTAACACAGACATTATTGAACTATTCAATTTAACATTAAACCAAATAAATTGACGAATGGCACCTTACTGTAGTGGAAACTGTATGATAAATTCTTCGAAAATTCCAGCGCATAAGGAACTATACGTACTCGGAACGAGAAAGAGAATAAAACAACGATACCGTCGCCGTACTATGTGCTATGCTTTCCAAAACGTGCCTAGGGCGTTGCGAGCGTTATTAAAGACAATTTTTAAAAGGTCTTTATTTTTTTTTAATCAGTTGTGCTTCCCATTTTTTTTAGTATTTGCTTGAACGCGCTTTGTACTTTTTAATGAATGATTGGGTGTGAGCTCCGTGCATACTTGCGATATTTGATTTGCAGCGCACTCAAACAAAAATAAAACACATCTTATTCCCTCCCGACATCTGATGCTGCGTGCAGTAGACAACATGAATGAAAATAAAACACACTTACTACGTCCGACCGATATCCAATCGGAAAATGTAGTCCGATATCCAATTGGAAAACTAGTACATCATCTATGTTTTATTCCAATAAGAGTTTTGTTTTTGAAAATTCCATTTGACAGAACGACTCGAACATGTGATGTGATATCTCCCAGGGCATGGTTTTGCAGCACATGAAGCAAATATCAATAATGCAATAGGAAATTCTGCAACGATGAAAATACCAGCAACATTATCAAAACCGGTGGGAAATAACCAAGCCAGTGTATGCATGTCCTCCATCGACTATCAAGACAAATAGCTTGATGAAAACAAAAAGTGATTTCAACTTGTTATGCTGCACATCAGTATGCATTCTTTTACCACTTTTGCCTCTATGTGTGTGTGTTGATTGACAAGTGGCAAATAACGGTTGCTAAGTTACAGTTATTTCCCACTTGCGAATGAAAACCGCAGTGAAATGTTTTTCTCTCTCCCACTCTCACACGGATAACTCTCGCAACTAAATGAATGTTGGAGAAAAAAATGGAACATTCTTGAACAATAATTGTGTTTGACGAACTAGGCCAAATGAAAATCTGAACTTTTAAAGCATGAATACAAAATCTCACTGGCACTTCATGCATGAGCAGAATATGTGTGTGTACTTACTTTACTTGAAGGATAAATTCTCGTGTCTTTTTAGTCTCCAATCTCCACCCACGATGGGCATATTTCTTTATTCAGTCCCATCTGTGCACGATGCACGGCATTCCAACTTTCAACAAGCATTGAAATGCAAATGTTCACCCGCGGAACTTACTTTTCGGGAGCTAATGCGCCAATGTCGTGTCCGAAACGAGCGGAATCTATTTTCAGGCCTCAAAACTGTCTGGGGTTGGTTCTTTCGGCCAATTTCCACCGCGAAATGAAACACGTTTGTTTCCGTCAAAATAATTCACAAGACTGATTTATTAGTTCTGTTTACCTGCCTTCTACCCTGCGTCTCCATGGCAATCCCGTTATTCTCTCTTTCAACTTCTACCTTTCTCGCATTTTTCAGTACCTCTTCTATTCTCTACAATATGTTCAATAACTTCTTTTCGACTGTCGGAGGAGGGATTGCAAATAGCTTCAACTCGGATGGCGATATAAACAAGTTTAATACTATGAAAACTTCTGATAGATCCATCCACCTAAGGCCGGCTTCACAGTCTGAGGTACTAAATGTAATTAAAGCACTAGATACCTCTAAAGCAACAGGAGTCGACGACTTCCCAGTAGCAGCTCTGAAAACGCACGGCATAGTGCTTTCGCAAATCATCTGTACATCTTTCAACGATAGTGTTAGTTCAGGGATCTACTCAGATTCCCTAAAAGAAGCTCTTGTGTATCCTGTTTTCAACGGGGGAAACCCGACTGACCCCACTAATTACAGACCAATATCTGTATTACCGTCTATCAACAAGGTGTTCGAGAAACTCCTATCTGCCCATTTGTATGACTTTTTCGAGTGTAGCGCTTCGCTCTACCAACACCAGTTTGGGTTCCGTCAAGGATCTTCGACGGAAACTGCAGTCTTAGAATTAGTCGACGAAGTCTCAGTTTCAGTGGATCAAAGAATTGCTGCTGGAATTCTATTCCTTGATTTTTAGATAAATCCTTCGATACAATCAACCACTCGATGCTCTTAAAAAAGCTTGATGCATATGGTATTCGAGGAGTGGCCAATGACCTTATACGCAGTTACTTGTCAAATCGTCAACAGGAAGTGGTGGTTTCCGGAATGAGTCATGCTGCCAATTGGAAGATTGTGCTGACGCCAACATTTGGTGGCTCCAGAGAGGAGGAGCTACTGCCACCAGCAGGAGGAGTTAGATGAATCGACAATACTGAGATAGAAAGCGTGAGACTCCTCCAGTAAAGGTACATGGATTGGACGCATATGTTCATATCGAGCGTGTCTAAATATACGAGCAGGCCCCATGACGAGATGCATTTTAACCTGACTCAATTTCTGCCGTGCCAGGGATAACGTTAGTAACGTAAGCGTCGTTCCAAATTTCGGCGTCTGAACCGTCGTTCTTACGGAGAAGTAACCTCATCAAGACAACGTCGTCCAAGCATTTTCCATCTTGTATAAAAACATCAAGAGCTCTGCTACAATTAAGGGGTGTTAAAGAAGTCGTCTTCACTCCACACAGCTCATTAGATTGTAATCAGATCATTTGGTTAAAACTTGAGGCTGCATAAGCTCTTGAAAGTAAAAATTAGAATAATTTTAGGAAAACGGTGAGTTTCATTATTTCCATGTATCTTAGTGTAGGGTTTAGGGTATTTATTTAATAGTTGTAGATTAAGTTTTTCTAAAATAACACCAATTTTCATCCACCGTTCGCTAATGATATTCCAAAAAGGATACCCAGCCGACTGATGGGACAAGCAACATGTGCGTGAATAGGTTGACCGTTGCTTCACCTTTCTTTTCACTAACTGACGACGATTCCTCTCGGCGGCTCTGCCTAATGTTCCGTTTTTGTTCTCTCTAAACAGGAAAAAGTACCGTGCACTCTTGCTCCCATCTGGGGATCTGAAGCCGGATCCAGTCAGTACCTAGTAGCCCGGTTTTCATACACTCATGCTACCGGGACCACTCAATCCAGGCACTCCCGCTCTCGCTCGCCGTTGCGTTGGGATGCGGGGGCTGAAATTGCAAATCACAGCAGGTAGGTACAACACGCTCAACAACTGCAGAACGCGAGAGAACGCAACGGTCGCCATGGCAACGCGCAAAGACCCGGACTCTCAAATAACAGAATTCGAACTCACATTTGCCACCCCCCCTCCCCCTCCCTCTGATCCTCTTTCGGGATTCCCTTCCTCCAGCCCAATAAGTGCATTAAGGGAAAGTTGTTGCATTTTCCTCTTTCTGGCACTTCTATCACGGCTAATTGGACTAATTTATGGCAACAAGTTTGCACCTTTGGCTTGTTTTCCCCCCTCGATTGACGTCGACCGTATACACAGATTCCGAGTGGATGTCAAACCGAACTCAATCGAATCCAATTTTGAAAAACGGTTGCATCCGCAGCCGCCCGGACGGACCATTCCTAGCATCTTTCGGAAAAATCATCTGAGTTGAGTTACAGTGTTGCATTTTCCGGACTCACTCTGCTAGAGTAGCAGCAGCTTGTTGTTGGACGTTGGTTGAGTGTGCGATTCTCTTCCGTCGCGGCTCCCGCCGCCGCCACCGGTCGGATCCGATCGTGTTGACTTCCTCGCGAGTTGCGAACACGGAGCACGGACACTCGAATCGAACGAACTCGGCGAACAAGCGGGAGTGTCGGAGACATGTTCTCATGTTTGAACTGGCGGTGGCGCGCAACCGCCTACTACCACTCGTTCGCATCCCAGTAGGCCAACAACGGAGGAAACTTTGCTGTTGCTGCTGCTGCTTGTTTTGTTTGTGGGTATCTTTCTAAAGTGTTTTCACTGCTGCGGAGGGATTTGTTGTTTTGGAGGTGAAATTGAGATTGTTTTGCAGGCGGTGTGCTGTGGTGGGTATATCGATATGCTCTGGCTGATACCACGGTGGCCGCGCGCTTGCTCCGCGCGCATCCTCTGCTTCCGTGTTTCACTCAGGCAATTTCCTGTGTATATTACTGTTCAACTCTCTTCACGATGCTTGGCTATGTTCAACAAACAGAGATGGGTTATAGCGTTTTTTTTTTCTTCGGAGTTGGAAAATAATCATCTTTCTTAATTGCTACGATTTACCTTCTTTTTGTCCGCAATTATCCTTTATTGTTGTGGAATTGAGGTATACTATGTACAAATCGAAGTATCTGGCAATTCACCTTCTTCCAAAGCGTTGCCATTTAAATTGATATTGCCTGAAACAATTTCAGTGCTCGCAGTTCATGTTCTCATTCAATGTTCCTGAAGTTCATTCTGGAATTCTTCCAGATGTGTTAAATGAAATTTTATGGAATCACTTAAGAGTTCTGTTCCACCACTAGTTTCTTATGAAATTCTTGCATGAGGAATCCCTGCAAAAACTCTTAAGAAAGCACTTCAGAGGAATTAGGAAAATGATTTCTGGAATTTGTAGAAAAAACTCCTGGAGGAATTCTTGAAGGTAATCCAAAAAGGATCACTTCTGGACGAATCTTAGAAATTATTATACATATGAGGAAATTCAAGACACCGCAACGTCTTGGAGAAGTTTTGGATGGAGTTTATGAAAGAATTGCAAATAAAATTTTTGTATGAAGCAATCCCGGGAACAATTTCTTGGGGAGTCCCAGAAGAAATCGCAGTTGGAATTAATGGAGAGATGCCAGTTGGAACTCTTGGTGGAATCTCAGAAGAAGAAAAAAAACTGTGGAAAAAGCTTCAGAACTCTTAGAAGGAACCCTGGAAGGGAGTCCTGGATGAACCACAAAAGGAACTTTTTAAGGAATTCCAGATGGAACTTTTGAAGGATACTCAGATGTTGGAATCTCGGAAGGCCATCCTAGAGAAATTCTTGAAGGAACATTTGGTTAATCCTGTAAAATCCAGTAGGAATCTCAGGAATACCTCCCGCTGGAATCTACCGCTGGAATCTCCCGCAGGCAGCTAGCAATTCCTCAAAAAGTTCTTTCTGGGATTTCTCATGAATCATCTTTTGAAATTCCATATACCCGTGTTCGAAGTCGTTGGATCAAAACTTTGAGTTCACAATTAGCGAAATCGTCAACAGAAGCAACCCGTAATTTTGAAAGTATTATTGAAGAAACTGAACGTATGAAAACTGAACTGGTCATTGAAGGACGGAAATGAAGTTTGAAAATAGATGCTGGACGTCATCGCATTACTCTCGAGCTGGAAGACTGGAGAGGAGCTATGAAATAGAAGGAGCCAGCTGTAATCTAACTGCTGTGGTCTATGGAGAAGTGTGGAACAAAGTATGGAGGCGCATTACAACATCGAAGAATACGTCACCGAGTTGGAGTATGATGATGACTGACAATAGGCTGATGAATCACATCGAGGACGATGTATAATGTCAAGATGACCACACTGTAGTAGGCTATGAGTATGTAGTTTGTAAGTTATGTCAGAATAAAAGAAGAGATAGTCGGATCTAGTTGTGTTTCTTTAAGTACCTACAATGATGGCCGAGCTGTAGCAGTCAATCAGGTTAGCACAGGCAAATCTAGTTAGCATAGGTTAGAACGACAGAAGTTGTATCATTACCCTACAAGATACGAAATACAGCAGACGTGTATCAACTACCTGAGTCTGACTTCAGAACATGCTCAAATTCCATTTAGGTAACGTTACCTAAATGGAGGGACCTAAATAGATTTTACCTAAATGGATCCTACCTAAATGGAGGTTTGAGTGTACTGTTGTTTGTACATCTCCCGAGCAGAAGGGCATACCTTACAAATACCATGCAAAGAGCAACCTGTGCTCTAATACCTCAAGTTGGTATTGCTATATTATTTCGCACAATGTTATGAGAAAACCACTATAACAATTGGAGTTATTTAATCAAAGTTAGGTATTGATGTGGTATTGTTGATTAAGCTGGGAAAATAACTGAAGAACAAGATTTGCTATTACATCATGGAGCTATAGAAAAATGTTCAGTTTCATACCAAGAAATGTTACTACTTTGTTATTTCATACCTTCTGAGTAACAAATAGAGCACTTAAAATTTACGGTATGCATTCATTATTGAAATAACAAGACTTGTTATTTTTCAGGAGTTATTTATACAAAATTATGGTATTTGTTTATGTTATTTTGCCTCTTATGTCCACCTAATGAAGGGCATATTGAGGTATAATGTAATTTAAGATTAATACCTCGATATGTTATTTTGTTGTTGTTTATATGTTACTAGCAGTCCCGGCAAACGTCGCCGAGATCTTCAGATTTTCCCATTTTTCTTGCCTTGCCGGTCACTTTTTCTAAATATTTTTTCATACGAACATGTCGGAGCCCTGGCGGAATGCAACAGTGAAAGAACCATGTCGATCTGTTAACCCGTTCCCAAGCCTATTCGTGACATACAAACACCATTCATTTTTAATTAATATAGATTGATTATATGTTATTTAATGCGCATTTGTAGCGCTCCAGTCATTTCGGGCAGCGAACCAATACAAAACACGCAAGCCGTCCCCTAAAACGGACATCAAACGATAGACGGCCTTGTGTTTGTAGGGATTGAGAGGGATACCAAGAAAAGGATTAACAGGGCATATAGCATTAGCAGCAGTGATGCGCTACCGGATAAACAAAGCAAACGAAACAAACGATCAAGATGAAATGAAACTTCAGTCTTGTAAAGTATTTCACACGAGTAGGTTGCGTCATGTGCAATCTTCCTCGTTTGCGCAGTTTTGGCCGGCGGAATAGGTTGGATTGGAATGCCACCGTGTCTGTCCGGACACGACAGTGTTGTTGTCCGAATCAGGATGCCCCCTTAGGATTAGAAACTCCTAGACCAAACACAAGCTATGAAAGCAAATACCGTTGCGAACTAAAGGCAACCTGCCAGAAAAAATACGATTACAGGATTGACTGATGGACCAAGAACAATAATGAAACCTCGTCATCCTGGGATTGGACTTCGTTATCCATTTGGGTAACAGGGCACAATTTATGTTAAGTATTGCATGTAATTAGTTTGATGTTAGTGCATTTGTAGGGTTTTTTTTATCAGAGATCGTGGATCGCCTCATTCCACCAGTATACAGAGCGACATCTTCCTTGGTATGGCTGTGTCGCATGCTTGTACCAGCGCTGCCATTACCACCTCGGGCCTCAGGTCCGATCCCGGATCTTCTCTTCTGAGAGCTTCGATGAAGAGCTCCTTGTTGAACTCCTAGCTCCTAGCTCGTCATAAGCTATTATAAGGGTGCGTAGCAGCTACAAACAAAAACTCCATGAATATTGCCGATCCTGAAGCCTTCGTTGCCTGGTACACACACTAATTCCTGGGTGGGATGCTTCCCCATCGTCCAAACAGCAGCTGTCTTCGTCTTATCCGCAATCCAGTTGCCGTCTCCAGCTGGTATACGATACGGCTCAGAAATGATAACCACATCGCATTTCGACTCCGACATGAATTTCCACAGCAGCTGCTGTACTGTGTCGCAAAGGTTGAGGTTTAGTTGAGTTTCCTCCACTGCGGTTTAGTACTTCTCGTCTGCTTAAGGGCTGGACATCTAGGGCCTCCCGTCACGTGTTGCGACTTTGTCGACCCAAAACAGACATCTCTGTTCGTTGTTGCAGTCTTACGCCTTGTGACCTTCTTGACCGCACCACCTGCACAGCTTACTTCTGTCGATTCCTTTGCAGTTTCGCGCCAGGTGGCCGTATTCTAGACACCTGTAGCACCCTTCAGGTCACTGGGAGAATCTCAGTGAACAGCCGACTTTGATTTTGCCGGTTGCCATCGCTTCGTTGGAAGCTTTAACGGCGCCGCCGCCTGCGTTCCAAGCGATCTCCTTCTCAAGCGTATTGTCATCTCTACGCCTTCTAAGTCGCATTTCTCCCTCATGGCCAGTCTCACTTTCTCCTTGGTGGTGATCTCGTCCAAATCTTTACATTGGACCGTCGCTTCGGGACACATGGCTTTCGCGTGCACCTTTTCTCCCGTTACTTTTTCCGTAAGCGCTTTGTACGATGAGCTTCTGCTTTTCGAGTATTTTTTCATCTTGAAGGGCATGTCTCTTGTCTGGGTTCGTCTAATCTTCTGGCATCAAACTCCTTGAGTTGCGGATCCGTTCCCATGGCCCGCAATACTTCAGCGTTCGTGTCTTCGCTGGTTTTTACGATCACTTTTCTTCCTCCTCCTAATAGGTTTTTGCGTTTTGATGCTATCCTTTCTGCTTCTGTCCTTCCTATTCCGGATCTCATGGCTGAGGTGTTGCCGTTTCCGCCGGTAATCGCTTCGTTCGCCGGTCTGGCGTAAACATTCTTTTGGCTTTTGTGTTCTCTTCGTGGTGAAAGCTGGTATGATTTCCGTCACCGATTACTTTCCCTTCACCGGGAGCTGTACCGATGCAGTACCGTTACGCCAGAGCGATCTTGGTCGCCGCCAACTCGGTGTCAGTGGCTTCCGCTCTCTGCATCAGTCTCTCCAGTCTTTGATGGCTGACTCAAGGCTTCCATGGATTTTTGACACGAGATCCTTAATGTACTTGTGCACGTTATGTCTCTTGTCGACGAACTCGCGGAGCTCGTCCGCAACATTTTTCGCAGCTTTCACTTTTGATTGCTAAAATTTCCATGCGCTTTGCAACTGCCGTTGCTGCTGCTTCTCGCTTGGCTCATGCTCTTTCTGATGTCGGTCATAATGTGCTCAGCGGCATGCCTTCTCTTGAGTCACCTATGGCGGTAGGCGCTCGGTCACTTTTCCACCTTCTAGAGCATACGTCAGAGAAAGTGTCAACTGGTGGTTTTTCATTGTCGTTAGGGAACCAGCCCCTAGCTCCCATCTCTCATCATGAGATGATGTCTGTATGTGTATGTATGTATTTTTTTTTCCTTCTAAACCATAGGGGGATAATCTGCTCAACAAACACCCTATCAGGAAGGTTACGGTAGTGTGGGGCTGAGGCCGTCTTCTACAACAAAAGTAAAAGCCAGGACTACTCTCTCCTCGTACCCACTAAACCATTCCTATGGTCGCCAAACCCTACGTCTCTCCGGAACCACCAAGAAGGTATTGCTTCAGAGAGGGGCTAGTGCACATCGCACCCACAAGGTTAGCTGCGTAGCCTGCAGCAACGAACATCGATGACTCGCTTTGGAGAGTCCATCACGGTAGCATGCTGGCGCTTAGCCAGTTTCCCGAGTGGTCCTCGCCACTCCTTTTGTCCTCGGAAGGCGATCAGGGTCAACCCCGCCCGCGCCCTACTGCTGAGCGGACATCAAGAACTGATGCCCACGTGCAACCCGATCTGACCTGCCCGCAAAGGAAGGGTATCACTACCCTTCAGGCCCTATCAAATGCACCCGTAGGTTGCAGACAGCAGGATCTCACCTACCCCGACCCTTGCCGGGGACCCCTTTCCAACCGCGGGCTCTGATCCAACCCAGTAGACCGACGCCACGACAGCACCGCTACCGGGACTTCCTCTCCGCGGCCACTTAATCGTTGTAAGGGTCGATTTCGACCGCAGGGCACCGGTATGACCTACGAAGCCGACTCCGAACCCCTGGACCACCTCTTGTACTGCATCTGGACTAGCCATTCTCCGAGTCCACGCGCCACCTCCTCTGTAGCTCCCAGACGATGTGGGTAATAGCCGTTGAAACGGCGTTCCAGCCAAACTCATCCCTACACATCCTCTGGACCAAGTTGTCCGGAGTTGTGTCCTCCCCGCATGTGGCAAGCATGCGGTCACGCATTGTGCGAAAACGCGGGCACACGAACAAAACGTGTTCCGCCGTTTCCTCTAAACCATTGCACACTGGGCATTCGGGAGAATCCGCATGCCCGAAACGGTGTAGATACTGTCGGAAGCAACCATGACCTGTAAGGACCTGTGTCAGGTGGAATGAAACTTCCCCATGGCGCCTATTAATCCAACTATCAACCCTCGGTATCAACCTATGGGTCCACCTTCCTTTGGTGGAACTGTCCCACGCGCGCTGCCATTTGACCATAGAGGCCATCCTGACAGTCTTGCGTATGCCTCTTGTGCCGCGCATTTCGAAGCACTCCATATCCTCACTGATAAGAATGCTGATGGGCACCATACCAGTAATGACACAGAGAGCGTCGTGTGACACGGTACGGTATGCGCTTGCAACCCTCAGACACATAAGCCTGTAAGTACTTTCCAGCTTCCGTCGGTAGCATTCAGTACTTAGCGCGGTACCCCACGCCGGGCCGCCATACCTAAGTATGGACGTAGCAACACTAGCCAGAAGCTTGCGCTTACTGGCGTACACCGCTGAGCTATTGGACATCATCCGGGACAGTGCCGCAATAGCTGTGGAGGCTCTTTTACAGGCATAATCAACGTGGCTACCGAAGGTAAGCTTATCGTCGATCATCACGCCCAAGTGCTTGACAGAGCGCTTCGACAGGATAGTGCATTCTCCTACACTGATCTCCGTCTGCTGCGCCGACTGCATGTTGTTAACAACCGTCACCTCTGTCTTGTGGTGAGCCAGCTCCAGTTTTCTGGACCGCATCCACGCCTCCACAACCTTGATCGAGTGGTCGGTAGTCAACTTCACCTCCTCGATCGTTTCACCGTAGACTTCGAGCGTAATATCGTCGGCAAATCCGACAATCACCACTCCCACTGGGTACTCTAACCTCAACACCTCGTCGTACATGACATTCCATAACACCGGACCCAGGATGGAACCTTGCGGGACTCCTGAGGTTATGTGAAAGCACTTCCGACCCACCTCCGTGTCGTATACTAGTACGCGATTCTGGAAGTAGCTTCCGAGAATCTTGTACAAGTACTCCGGTATCCCCAGACGCAAGAGCGCATCGGCAATAGCAGCCCAACTGGCGCTATTAAATGCATTCCTTACATCCAGAGTCACTACCCCGCAGAAGCGAATTCCCCTCCTCTTAGGCTCGAGTGCTTTCTCGGCGGTTTTTGTAACCGACAAGATAGCGTCTACGGTGGACCTCCCCTTCCGGAAGCCATACTGGTTGCTCGAGAGACCATTTACGCCCTCAGTGAACTTCAACATTCTATTGAGGATGATCTTTTCGAGCACCTTCCCCGCCGTGTCAATCAAGCATATTGGTCTATATGCCGACGGGTCTCCGGGTGGTTTCCCCGCCTTTGGCAATAGTACCAGGCTCTGCCACTTCCAAGCTTCTGGGAAAACTCCCTCGTCCAGGCATTTCTGCATAGCAGACCTGAACATCTCGGGAGCTTCTGCAATAGCTACTTTTAAGGCCAGGTTCGGAACTCCGTCCGGACCTGGGGCCTTACCTACGCTAAGGGACTTAGCTATCCCCGCAAGTTCCACATCGGTGACCCTTTCCTCATCGCCAGCCCCAGTCCCCGGCTGTCCTACGAAAGGAGGCCAAGGACTAGGATCATGACGCGGAAAAAGTCCTCCAATGATCCCCTCCAACATCTCTGGAGATTGCTCTGTAGGAGCCATCACACCTCTCGTCTTGGCCATAACGATCCTGTAGGCATCACCCCACGGGTTCGTATTGGCACTCTGACAGAGACCCTCAAAGCAGGCCTTCTTGCTTGCTCTTATCTCGGTCTTGAGCGCGGCTTTTGCAGCGGCGAACACCACCCGCCGTTCGTTTCGCTCTTCCTCTGATCGTGCTCGCTGCATCCGCCGCCTAGCCCGTAGGCAGGCGCGGCGCAGGTCCGCAATCGCGTCGGTCCACCAGTAAGCCGGTGGCCTCCCATTTCTAGGGTGGACTCGCCTAGGCATGGTCGCATCACACGCACGTGAGAGCACCGCTACCAGCTCGTCGCCGTCTAAGCCGAGTAAGTTTCGCTCACGGCGGAGCGCTTCCCTAAATACCTCTTCGTCGAAGTATGATGTCTTCCACCTACGAGGGCTTGGCCTTGGCCTAGCCGCCTCTTCTTCTATCCGCTGTCTGCTGTTGTTGTAGTCGATACTGTAGCGAACCGCCAGGTGGTCGCTGTGAGTGTAGCCATCATCTACTCTCCAGTTCGGACTACTTGTTAGGCCAGGACTACAAAAGGTCACGTCAATAATTGACTCCGCTCCATTTCGACTATAGGTACTCTTGGTACCGACGTTAGCCAAGTCGACATCTAAGATGGCCAGTGTTTCTAGCAGGATCTGACCACGCTGGTTCGTGAAACGGCTTCCCCATTCCACAGCCCAGGCATTAAAGTCACCCGCTATTACCACCGGCCTTCGCCCTGTTAGCACGGTCGTTAATCGGTCCAGCATTTGCGTGAACCGCTCGATCGGCCACCGCGGAGGCGCATAACAGCTACAGAAGAAGACCCCGTTTACTTTGGCGACCACGAAGCCCTCGTAGGTAGTAGACACCAACTCCTGCACGGGGTATTTACCCGTCGTCCATATCGCCGCCATTTTCCTGGTCCCATCCGAGGCCCAGTTGCCGTTGCCGGCGGGTACTAGGTATGGGTCCGAAATGATGGCGATATCCGTCTCCCACTCAGAAACCGCCTGACAAAGCAGTTGCTGAGCCGCATCACAGTGGTTCAGGTTCAGCTGCGTTACCTGCACTGTGATTTGTTGCTCACTGCGGCTTTCTTAAAGGCCGGGCACCCTGGACCACCCATCGCATGTCTGTTTTTCGAGGTTTTCCCGGTACAGATCATGCAGATGGGCGGACTCGTGCAGCTTTGGGCCTTATGACCTTCAGCGCCGCATCGCCTACACAGTTTGCGCCTGTCGGGGCCTTTGCAGTCCCACGACTTGTGTCCTGGTTCCAGACACCTGAAGCAAACCTCAGGTGGCTCGTGGAATGTCAGGTGACATACACACCAGCCCACCTTAATACTCCCTACTTTAACGGACTTTTTAACATCCGCCACAGGTAGCTGAACCAAAGCTATCTGTGTCCCTGCTGGCCCTCTCCGTAGCTTGACGGCTGCGGCGGCCACCTGCACATCGCACTGTTGCCGCAGTGCCGTGACGAGCTCTTCCACTTCGGTGATCTCGTCAATGTCTTTGACCTTCAGAGTCGCCTCATGTGTCAGAGCCCTCACCTGCACACCTTCGCCAAGGACCTCTTCTGCCAGCCTTTTGTAGGCGGCGCCCTTGTGCTTCTTCTGGCGCTTCAGCTCCAGGATCATTTCGCCCGTACGAGTACGTCTGATACTGCGTACGTCGGCTCCAAGACCCTCAAGCTTGGCGTCGCTTCGCATCGTCTTCAAGACGTCCGAGTACTTGGACTGTTCCGTCTTGATGACGATAGCGTCGCCTTTCTCACGCCTGGCACCTGCCTTCCTACGCCTTGGCTTGGCGTCCTGCACTTCTACCTGCGGATTCACCTTCTTCTTCTTCTTCCGCTCTACCTTTGTCCAAGGAGGGTCTTCTCCTTGGCTCGCCCTGCTCTGTGGCTGCTGAGGGCCCACCATTGGTCGCAACCCCTTGTTCCCATCAATCCGGGACGGGCCGGCCTTTTCAGGCCCACCCTTCCCAGTTTTCCGGGAACCCTGGCTGGGGTCCGACTTTCCGGCATAACCACCGGCTTTCGGGGTTATTATACGCCTGGCCTTGCGGGCACCGCCAGACAGCTCCTCACCTGACGGCTGCCTCGCCCGCTTCTGCGAATGCTTGTCACGTTTGTCACGAGCATTCGCTTCCACACTCTTCGGACTACCCGCGAAAGAGAAGGCCTCCGTTTGCGTAAGCTTAGACGCTTTCTCCTTTGCGGGTTCCGCCGCTGCCGCAGCCAGCAACGCGACCGCGTGCTCCTGCTTGGCCTCATCGACTGACGCTCTAAGCCGAAGCAAGGCCGTTTTCAGGTCCTTACTTATATTCGACTTAGTTGTCGCGAAGTCAATAATTTTGCCAAGCTGCTGCTCAGCTACCTCCAATGCGGGCCGTCCTTTTCCTGCTACTTGGCTGATGGCCCTCAGCAACCATGCTCCGTCCATAACCTCCGCCGGCTGGCTTGCCGTGGAGTGGACAGGAGCTCCCACACTTGAGCTGCGTAAGCAGCTTCCAGCGCCTGACTCCTCGCTTCTCCTTGTTGGAGACCGCATCAACCCGCTTCTTGCGAAGGGGTTGATCGCACCACTACTACCTGTTGCACTTGTTTTAGAAATTTGTTTACTCATATTTGATTCCCACGAGTCGCACGAGAAATAATGTCCACCACGCCAGAGCTCTGCATTAACGCGGTAAGGGACAGCTTACTGTGGGGGGTGCCCAGGTGCCCCACAGGCTCCGTTAAAGATCGAGCATCTTTTTCACCCCCTCGATCACTCATTCCTCGGCACGGGTCGCTTGACACCTTGAATTGGGGTTAGTAGTCCTATTCTTAGCCGGCAACTACGCGGCTGACTCGCAAGCGGGGGGGTGCGTCAGGCCCCAGGACATCCGTCCCTGCTGCCCCCTGAGATGATGTCT
>NW_026917005.1:33622-50000 GCF_035046485.1 Aedes albopictus
TCCTGAAGGAAATTGCACAGAATTCCTGAAGGGAATTCCAAAGAATTCCTGAAGGGAATTCCTGAAGGGAATTCCACAGAATTCCTGAAGGGAATTCCACAGAATTCCTGAAGGGAATTCCACAGAATTCCTGAAGGGAATTTCACAGAATTCCTGAAGGGAATTCCACAGAATTCCTGAAGGGAATTCCACAGAATTCCTGAAGGGAATTCCACAGAATTCCTGAAGGGAATTCCACAGAATTCCTGAAGGGAATTCCACAGAATTCCTGAAGGGAATTCCACAGAATTCCTGAAGGGAATTCCACAGAATTCCTGAAGGGAATTCCACAGAATTCCTGAAGGGAATTCCACAGAATTCCTGAAGGGAATTCCACAGAATTCCTGAAGGGAATTCCACAGAATTCCTGAAGGGAATTCCACAGAATTCCTGAAGGGAATTCCACAGAATTCCTGAAGGGAATTCCACAGAATTCCTGAAGGGAATTCCACAGAATTCCTGAAGGGAATTCCACAGAATTCCTGAAGGGAATTCCACAGAATTCCTGAAGGGAATTCCACAGAATTTCTGAAGGTACTTCCACAGAATTTCTGAAGGTACTTCCACAGAATTCCTGAAGGGAATTCCACAGAATTCCTGAAGCAAATTCCACAGAATTCCAGAAAGAAATTCCACAGAATTCCTGAAGGGAATTCCACAGAATTCCTGAAGGGAATTCCACAGAATTCCTGAAGGGAATTCCACAGAATTCCTGAAGGGAATTCCACAGAATTCCTGAAGGGAATTCCACAGAATTCCTTAAGGGAATTCCACAGAATTCCTTAAGGGAATTCCACAGAATTCCTTAAGGGAATTCCACAGAATTCCTGTAGGGAATTCCACAGAATTCCTGTAGGGAATTCCACAGAATTTCTGAAGGTACTTCCACAGAATTTCTGACGGTACTTTCACAGAATTCCTGAAGGGAATTCCACAGAATTCCTGGGGGGAATTCCACAGAACTCCTGAAGGGAATTCCACAGAATTTCTGAAGGTACTTCCACAGAATTTCTGACGGTACTTCCACAGAACTCCTGAAGGGAATTCCACAGAATTCCTGAAGGGAATTCCACAGAATTCCACAGAATTCCTGAAGGGAATTCCACAGAATTCCTGAAGGGAATTCCACAGAATTCCTGAAGGGAATTCCACAGAATTCCTGAAGGGAATTCCACAGAATTCCTTAAGGGAATTCCACAGAATTCCTTAAGGGAATTCCACAGAATTCCTGAAGGGAATTCCACAGAATTCCTGAAGGGAATTCCACAGAATTCCTGAAGGGAATTCCACAGAATTCCTGAAGGGAATTCCACAGAATTCCTGAAGGGAATTCCACAGAATTCCTGAAGGGAATTCCACAGAATTCCTGAAGGGAATTCCACAGAATTCCTGAAGGGAAATCCACAGAATTCTGTTGAATTTTCTGAAGGGAATTCCCTGAAGGGAATTCTACAGAATCCCTGAAGGGAATTCTACAGAATTCCTGAAGGGAATTCTACAGAGTTCCTGAAAGAATTTCTTAAGGGAATTCCAAAGAATTTCTGGAAGTAATTTCGAATACATTAATGGTGAAGTTCTGATAGAAAGTTATTATGACATAATGTAAAAACACATTTACTATTCACAGCAATATTTTACCGAACCTGATTTTCTTACCTGTATGTGTTGACATGAAATATCCACGCATGGAAGCACTTTTTGCCAGAGGATTGTAATTACGTTTCTCTCTTTAGAGGAAATCAAGAACCCCCACCGGCTCTCGGTTGGAAGTAATTTTATACTGAAGCAACATAATAAAACATCATCATAATCTGCTCCGTACGGATGACAAGAAGCACCCGCCTACGGAGAGTTCTTAGTCGGCATCTCCTGCTCTACAGTCAGTCAGTGTGTACACTGTAAACACAGTTTTATGCACAACTGGCAGATTAAAATTCCCTCATCCATCACACCGGCAGCAAACTGGCAAACTTATAGTGTGTGGAGGTACCTACCTATCGAGGAACCGAGAGAAAGAACTTATCCCTATCGTCCCCGGGTGCCACTCATGATGCAACGGAAGTGCCTCGTTTGCAGCGCATGATGAAGGATAAACAAGTTACCCATCGCCATCGTCGTGAGCCGTCCGTGTGTCCTTCCTTACTACGGGAACGGAAGCCCTCATTTATCCGTTCCGTTCTCCGTTCTTGGGCGCTTTTGATGCGGTACGGCCGGCGGTGTGATACCAGGATGTTTATGCTTTTTCGTGTTTATGCGTGCTTTTGGGGTCTCTCTCGAGAAACGCAATTAATTTTGCAAAAAAGTGCACTTTTGTGGCTGAAATCTACTATCATGCAGTAAGCGCTGAAATATGGCCTACTTGAATTGGAGTGTCCACAAAGTAAGCTAATTCGGAAACCATACCAAAGGATGTATTGCCAGAAAAGTTATACATACTTCCTTTCCATAATTGTTCCAGAGTAGAGATATTTATTCAAAAGCATATTCTCTCTTAAAGACTGCCCCAGAAAGTATGGACGCACCTAGTCTTCAGTTGCCTGGGCCTGATCGACGGTTCTTGTTTCGGGCTTTGTTTTGGCTGTTTCTGCTTACTAAAAGTTTGAATTCTAAAACGTTCTGTGCCACAATGATCATTGGAGTTCGAAATGGTAATTGTTTTGGTCATATGCCGCTCTGTGTAAGTTAGGAGGTTTTTTCTTGTGCTCAAACATCTTCATTATATGTTTTCCAAACGAGGGTTAACAGGATCTTTATTTTTGATCTAATTTTTGCACTTGTTCAAACGTGTGATCCCCACTTTGTTTGCTGATTGCTGCTTGCACGATTTTCTCACTTACTCCCTCCATATTTTGCTCATTTCATAAGTGACCTTTTAAGCTCTGTACGTCATTTGTGCACATTTTTTCGATGATGTTGTGTTC
Source organism: Aedes albopictus (assembly GCF_035046485.1). NCBI lineage: Eukaryota > Metazoa > Arthropoda > Insecta > Diptera > Culicidae > Aedes > Aedes albopictus. The sequence continues at coordinate 36,583 of NW_026917005.1, forward strand.
AAAGTTCATGTATTTTGAAACAAACTGCTGGAATCGCGAAAACCGCTATATGAATGCTGAGAGAATAGATGGATCAACATGATATGGCCTTCAAAAAGAACTAGTCATCAATAATTTTTAAATGCCAGTATTTTCTTATTGCGTCCATACTTTCTGGGGCGGTCTTTATCTTGTGACGAGTGATTACCCTCTGACAAGAAATTCTGCAATAAATATTTGTAGAGGGTTCTCCAGTTTTTCAAGGCAATTTTTCTAAGATTTCTACTGCAATTCTTTGAAATTCTCTTCGGGAATTCTTCGGAATTCACTTCAAAAATTCTTCATAATTCCTTTCAGATTTTTTTTTGTATAATCCTTCAAAAATTCTTTAAAATGCTCTTCAGAGACTTTTCGGAAATCTCTTCACTAGCTTCTTAAAATTCCCTTCTGAAATTCTTTTGATTTACCTTCAGGTATTCTTTGGAATTCCCTTCAAGAGCTCTTTGGAATTAACTTCAAAAATTCTGTGGAATTCCCTTCAAGAATTCTTTGGAATTCCCTTCAGAAACTTTTTGGAATTCCATTCAGGAATTCTTCGGAATTCCCTTCAGGAATTCTTCGGAATTCCCTTCAGGAATTCTTCGGAATTCCCTTCAGGAATTCTCCGGAATTCCCTTCAGGAATTCTTCGGAATTCCCTTCAGGAATTCTTCGGAATTCCCTTCAGGAATTCTTCGGAATTCCCTTCAGGAATTCTTCGGAATTCCCTTTAGGAATTCTTCGGAATTCCCTTCAGGAATTCTTCGGAATTCCCTTCAGGAATTCTTCGGAATTCCCTTCAGGAATTCTTCGGAATTCCCTTCAGGAATTCTTCGGAATTCCCTTCAGGAATTCTTCGGAATTACCTTCAGGAATTCTTGGGAATTCCCTTCAGGAATTCTTCGGAATTCCCTTCAGGAATTCTTCGGAATTCCCTTCAGGAATTCTTCGGAATTCCCTTCAGGAATTCTTCGGAATTCCCTTCAGGAATTGTTCGGAATTCCCTTCATGAATTCTTCGGAATTCCTTTCATGAATTCTTGGGAATTCCCTTCAGGAATTCTTCGGAATTCCCTTCAGGAATTCTTCGGAATTTCCTTCAGGAATTCTTCGGAATTTCCTTCAGGAATTCTTCGGAATCCCCTTCAGGAATTCTTCGGAATTCCCTTCAGGAATTCTTCGGAATTCCCTTCAGGAATTCTTCGGAATTCCCTTCAGAAATTCTTCGGAATGCCCTTCAGAAATTCTTCGGAATTCCCTTCAGGAATTCTTCGGAATTCCCTTCAGGAATTCTTCGGAATTCCCTTCAGAAATTCTTCGGAATGCCCTTCAGAAATTCTTCGGAATTCCCTTTAGGAATTCTTCGGAATTCCCTTCAGAAATTCTTTGGAATTCCCTTCAGGAATTCTTTGGAGTTTTTTTCAGGAATTCTTTGGAGTTTTTTTCAGGAATTCTTTGGAACTCGCTTCAGGAATTATTTGGAATTCCCTTCAGGAATTCTTTGGAATTCCCTTCAGGAATTCTTTGGAGTTCCCTTCAGGAATTCTTTGGAATTCCCTTCAGGAATTCTTTGGAATTCCCTTCAGGAATTCTTTGGAGTTTTTTTCAGGAATTCTTTGGAACTCGCTTCAGGAATTCTTTGGAATTCCCTTCAAGAGCTCTTTGGAATTAACTTCAAAAATTTTGTGGAATTCCCTTCAAGAATTCTTTGGAATTCCCTTCAGAAACTTTTTGGAATTCCCTTCAAGAATTCTTTGGAATTCCCTTCAGAAACTTTTTGGAATTCCCTTCAGGAATTCTTCGGAATTCCCTTCAGGAATTCTTCGGAATTCCCTTCATGAATTCTTCGGAATTCCCTTCAGGAATTCTTCGGAATTCCCTTCAGAAATTCTTCGGAATGCCCTTCAGAAATTCTTCGGAATTCCCTTTAGGAATTCTTCGGAATTCCCTTCAGAAATTCTTTGGAATTCCCTTCAGGAATTCTTTGGAGTTTTTTTCAGGAATTCTTTGGAGTTTTTTTCAGGAATTCTTTGGAGTTTTTTTCAGGAATTCTTTGGAGTTTTTTTCAGGAATTCTTTGGAGTTTTTTTCAGGAATTCTTTGGAGTTTTTTTCAGGAATTCTTTGGAACTCGCTTCAGGAATTATTTGGAATTCCCTTCAGGAATTCTTTGGAATTCCCTTCAGGAATTCTTTGGAGTTCCCTTCAGGAATTCTTTGGAATTCCCTTCAGGAATTCTTTGGAATTCCCTTCAGGAATTCTTTAGAGTTTTTTTCAGGAATTCTTTGGAGTTTTTTTCAGGAATTCTTTGGAACTCGCTTCAGGAATTATTTGGAATTCCCTTCAGGAATTCTTTGGAATTCCCTTCAAGAGCTCTTTGGAATTAACTTCAAAAATTTTGTGGAATTCCCTTCAAGAATTCTTTGGAATTCCCTTCAGAAACTTTTTGGAATTCCCTTCAGGAATTCTTCGGAATTCCCTTCAGGAATTCCTCGGAATTCCCTTCATGAATTCTTCGGAATTCCCTTCAGGAATTCTTCGGAATTCCCTTCAGAAATTCTTCGGAATGCCCTTCAGAAATTCTTCGGAATTCCCTTTAGGAATTCTTCGGAATTCCCTTCAGAAATTCTTTGGAATTCCCTTCAGGAATTCTTTGGAGTTTTTTTCAGGAATTCTTTGGAGTTTTTTTCAGGAATTCTTTGGAGTTTTTTTCAGGAATTCTTTGGAGTTTTTTTCAGGAATTCTTTGGAGTTTTTTTCAGGAATTCTTTGGAACTCGCTTCAGGAATTATTTGGAATTCCCTTCAGGAATTCTTTGGAATTCCCTTCAGGAATTCTTTGGAGTTCCCTTCAGGAATTCTTTGGAATTCCCTTCAGGAATTCTTTGGAATTCCCTTCATGAATTCTTTGGAGTTTTTTTCAGGAATTCTTTGGAGTTTTTTTCAGGAATTCTTTGGAACTCGCTTCAGGAATTATTTGGAATTCCCTTCAGGAATTCTTTGGAATTCCCTTCAAGAGCTCTTTGGAATTAACTTCAAAAATTTTGTGGAATTCCCTTCAAGAATTCTTTGGAATTCCCTTCAGAAACTTTTTGGAATTCCCTTCAGGAATTCTTCGGAATTCCCTTCAGGAATTCTTCGGAATTCCCTTCAGGAATTGTTCGGAATTCCCTTCAGGAATTGTTCGGAATTCCCTTCATGAATTCTTCGGAATTCCCTTCAGGAATTCTTCGTAATTCCCTTCAGGAATTCTTCGGAATTCCCTTCAGGAATTCTTCGGAATTCCCTTCAGGAATTCTTCGGAATTCCCTTAAGGAACTCTTCGGAATTCCCTTCAGAAATTCTTCGGAATGCCCTTCAGAAATTCTTCGGAATTCCCTTTAGGAATTCTTCGGAATTCCCTTCAGAAATTCTTTGGAATTCCCTTCAGGAATTCTTTGGAATTCCCTTCAGGAATTCTTTGGAATTCCCTTCAGGAATTCTTTGGAATTCCCTTCAGGAATTCTTTGGAGTTTTTTCAGGAATTCTTTGGAGTTTTTTTCAGGAATTCTTTGGAACTCGCTTCAGGAATTATTTGGAACTCGCTTCAGGAATTATTTGGAATTCCCTTCAGGAATTCATTGGAATTCCCTTCAGGAATTCTTTGGAGTTCCCTTCAGGAATTCTTTGGAGTTTTTTCAGGAATTCTTTGGAGTTTTTTTCAGGAATTCTTTGGAACTCGCTTCAAGAATTATTTGGAATTCATTTCAGGAATTCTTTGGAATTCCCTTCAGGAATTCTTTTGACTTCCCATCAGGAATTATTTGGAATTCCCTTCAGGAATTCTTTAGAATTCCCTTCAGGAATTCTTTGGAATTCCTTTCAGGAATTCTTTGGAATTCCCTTCAGGGATTCGTTGGAATTCCCTTCAGGAATTCTGTGGAAATCCCTTCAGGCATTCTTCGAAATTCCCTTTAGGAATTGTTTGGAATTCTCTTCGGGAATTTGTTGGGATTCCCATAAATTTTTTATTGGAATTTTCTTCAGGAATACATTGGGATTTCCTTCAGGAATTCTTTGGAATTCCCTTCAGGAATTCTTTGGAATTCCCTTCAGGAATTCTTTGGAATTCCCTTCTGGAATTCTTTGGAATACCCTTCGGGAACTTGTTCGAATACCCTTTAATTTTTTCTTGGAATTTTCTTCAGGAATACGTTGGAATTCCCTTGAGGAATCCCTTGGAATTCTCATCCGAAATTTTTGGAATCCCCTTCAGGAATACTTTGGAATTTCCTTCAGGAAACCGTTGAAATTCCCTTCAGGAGTTCTATGGAATTCAGAAAAACAATATTCAGAACTTTCTTCAAAAGTTCTTCAGAATTTTTCCTTCAGAGACTTTTTGGAAGTCCTTTCAGCAGTTCTTTGGTATGCTCTACAGCAGTTTTCAGGACTCTCTTCAGAAATTCTTTGGAATTCCCCTCTACTATTCTTTGAAATTTTTACTACACATGCCTCTAGAAGAATTACTCCAGTGGTTCATTTCTCCAGGGGTTTCTTCAGAAGTATCTTCAGATATTCCTCCAGAGATTGCTAAGTGTTCATTCAAAATTTTCTTTAAGAGTTCTTTCAGATATTTTTTCTGGTCATGTTTCAGAAAGTTCTACATAATCTATTCGTAGATATTTTACAAGAATTTATCCAATAAATTCTTCTATAATTATTTGTAGATAGATATCCAGTACTAACTTCAAAGATTTATTAAAAAATCATATATTTCTCATAGATTGATTCTGAAGTTTTCTAAAGATATCCTCCAGGATTTTTCTTTGTTTCATCGAAATTTCATTAAGAAGATTCTTTTAATAGGGTTTTTTTTCTGCAGAACCCTTGAGAAATTGTATAACAAATTAATCTAAGAATTCCGCCAGAATTTCTCCAAGGATTCCATGAAAAAAAACCTTGAGAGATCCTTCAGAAATCTATTGACAGACTTCTTCAAGGGTTCAACCAATTTGCAATTTCTGCAGACACTTTTATGAGATTCGTTTTGAAATTCATCTTTGGATTTCTCCTCCAAAAATTACCAATCAGTTTTCCTTGGATTTATTTCCAGAGTTCCTCCACAAGTTTGACATATTTTTTGCTAGAACTTAGGGAGGTATCTTAGGAAGTTCCTTCAGATATTCTCCCAGGTTTTCATCCCGGAATTCCTCCAACAATAACTTCAAAAAATATTTCAGAAATTTATGGCCAGAAATTTCTCCAAATTTTTTTCAAGAATAATCGCTCCCAATCTCTAAAAATAAAACTAGGAGTTTTCTGAGGGATTTCTTCAGACAATGCTTCAAGGATTTATCTAGGAATTTCTTCAATTCTTGCAGAAATCTCTAAAGGAATATCAGGAGATGCTTGTAACGAAACCGCAGGAGCTATTTCTTAGAAGAAAAACCTTTTAGGAATTTTTGTAGCAATCCCTAAAGTGATTTATCAAAATATTCATTGGAAGAATTTTCGTAGGTACTTCTGTAGGATTTTTGAAGAAATATTTAGAGGAATTCTAGAAAACTTCATGGAAGAACATTCAATGGAATGCTTCACTGGAATTCCTGAAAAATTTCCATGAAATTTGAAGAATTCTCTGGAGATATATTTGTGAAGGAATCCCTGGGAAAATTACAGAAGGAATCCAATCTGAAGAACTATTCAGTAGAATCCCTGTTGAAATATCAGGAAGTACTCTCGAATAAATCTATAGAAGAATATCCGATGCAATCACAAGGAAATTCTTGAAGGAATCTCAGAATGAATTTCTGATTAATTTGCTTGAGAAATACCTGGAAAAACTTCTTGGAAAACCCCTGGTGAAATTCCTAGAACAACTTATCGAAAATTTAAGGATTTATTCATGAAAAAATATTTTATTAATATTCTTGGAGGTGTTCCTGAAAGCATTCCTAAAGCAATCTGTAAATTGCTGAGGAAAATACTCCAGGATTCCGGATTGAAATCCTTCATAATTCGGGCTGAAATTCTGTAGAATTCTGGACTGGAATCCCCCGGGGTTTCTGGCCTAATTCCTACAAGATTCCTTGCTCAAATCCTTCAGTGTTCATGACTAGAATCCTTCAGGTTTTCCAAAAGGTTTTTTTCGGGTTTGCTGGTTGGATTCCTCCAGGATTCCTGACTGAAATCCTCCAGGATTCCTGACTAAAATCCCCCAGGATTCCTGACTGAAATCCTCCAGAATTCCTGACTTAAATCCTCCAGGATTCCTGACTTGAATCCTCCAGGATTCCTGACTGGAATCCTCCAGGATTCCTGACTGGAATCCTCCAGGATTCCTGACTGGAATCCTCCAGGATTCCTGACTGGAATCCTCCAGGATTCCTGACTGGAATCCTCCAGGATTCCTGACTGGAATCCTCCAGGATTCCTGACTGGAATCCTCCAGGATTCCTGACTGGAATCCTCCAGGATTCCTGACTGGAATCCTCCAGGATTCCTGACTGGAATCCTCCAGGATTCCTGACTGGAATCCTCCAGGATTCCTGATTCGAATCCTCCAGGATTCCTGACTGGAATCCTCCAGGATTCCTGACTGGAATCCTCCAGGATTCCTGACTGGAATCCTCCAGGATTACTGACTGGAATCCTCCAGGATTCCTGACTGAAATCCTCCAGCATTTCTGACTCAAATCCTGCAGCATTCCTGACTGGAATCCTCCAGGATTCCTGACTGGAATCCTCCAGGATTCCTGACTGGAATCCTCCAGGATTCCTGATTCGAATCCTCCAGGATTCCTGACTGGAATCCTCCAGGATTCCTGACTGGAATCCTCCAGGATTCCTGACTGGAATCCTCCAGGATTCCTGACTGGAATCCTCCGGGATTCCTGACTGGAATCCTCCAGGATTCCTGACTGGAATCCTCCAGGATTCCTGACTGGAATCCTCCAGGATTCCTGACTGGAATCCTCCAGGATTCCTGACTGGAATCCTCCAGGATTCCTGACTGGAATCCTTCAGGATTCCTGACTGGAATCCTTCAGGATTCCTCCAGGATTCCTGACTGGAATCCTCCAGGATTCCTGATTGGAATCCTCCAGGATTACTGACTGGAATCCTCCAGGATTCCTGACTGAAATCCTCCAGCATTTCTGACTCAAGTCCTGCAGCATTCCTGACTGGAATCCTACAGGATTCCTGACTGGAATCCTCCAGGATTCCTGACTGGAATCCTCCAGGATTCCTGACTGGAATCTTTCAGGATTCCTGACTGGAATCCTCCAGGATTCCTGACTGGAATCCTCCAGGATTCCTGACTGGAATCCTCCAGAATTCCCGACTGTGGAATCCTCCAGGATTCCTGACTGTGGAATCCTCCATGATTCTTGACTGTGGAATCCTCCAGGATTTCGGACTGTGGAATTCTCCAGGATTCATACCAGTGGAATCCTCCATGGTTCCTGTTTGAAATCCTTCAGGATTCCTGACTGGAATCCTCCAGGATTCCTGACTGGAATCCTCCAGCATTCCTGACTGGAATCCTCCAGCATTCCTGACTGGAATCCTCCAGGATTCCCGACTGGAATCGTCCAGGATTCCCGACTGGAATCGTCCAGGATTCCCGACTGGAATCCTCCAGGATTCCCGACTGGAATCCTCCAGGATTCCTGACTGTGGAATCCTCCAGGATTCCTGACTGTGGAATCCTCCAGGATCCCTGACTGTGGAATCCGCCAGGATTCCTGACTGTGGAATCCGCCAGGATTCCTGACTGTGGAATCCTCCAGGATTCCTGACTGTGGAATCCTCCAGGATTCCTGACTGGAATCCTCCAGGGTTCTTGACTGTGGAATCCTCCAGGACTCCAGACTGTGGAATCCTCCAGGATTCCTGACTGTGGAATCCTCCAGGATTCCTGACTGTGGAATCCTCCAGGATTCCTGACTGGAATCCTCCAGGGTTCTTGACTGTGGAATCCTCCAGGATTCCTGACTGTGAAATCCTCCAAGATTTCTGGCTGGAATCTTTCAGCATTCCTGTTTGAAATCCTTCACAATTGCTGACAGGAATCATCCAGGTTTCCTGACTGGAATCTTCCAAGATTCCTAACTGGGAACCTGATACTGACACTGATACCTACACGACCAAGCAAAAATATCAAATTAGTGACCTGTTCCACTTCGACATTCCCAAATCTGAAATTTTCACGTTCAGGTGCATTGTTTCTCCACTGAGCGTTGCTGACATCACCACAAGCAGTAATTCAGTTCATTAATTTCCAAACGCATAGCTCTCCAGTTGTGTGCCCTTCGCAAAAATGATAACAATTTACCCATCCCTTGCAAAAAGGTAGGCAAAACGCCCGTTGTCATGTGGCAAACTACTTTATTATTGCGTTTCGCTTGCGGTTTTTCCAAATCGTGCCTGCCTTGTAATCAGCGTAAAAGCGTCGTCATGTTACATTGGGGATTGCGTGTCTGAAATCCTACAGCAATGCTAAATATGCATTGCGTATGAATCCGAAAGCAACCAGGTGTAAAATCGTAATTATAATTGTTAATTTCAGGGGAGAGTTAACTGTCATTGTTGGGCCTGGAATTGTTTTTCAAGATTATTAGGGACCCTAGGGAAAATGACTCATACCTACACATGCTTTTGCGTGACATAACTCTCAGGATAGCATTAAGTCAAATGAAAATCGGATTCAGTTAGTGCATTGTATCACGCCACAAATTTATACGAACAGATAATTTCCCAGCTTAAACATAAATTCGGCTCCGATTATCTAATCGAATTACCCTCTTCTCTATCCTGTGATAATAACCCACATGATTGCGGCTACATTCAAACTACTCACCCTGAACGGGGCTTTATGCATTGCATGCACAGCACACACGTCGCAATCGTAATCAAAGCGGATAATTGTTTTCCACTCGCTTGTTCATTCGCCATCACCAGCACCCTTGTGCCTTTTATTTCGATTCGACACTTGAGCTGGCAAAATGGCAATTGCATTTGCGCCCTATTGGCGTCACCACCGTCATCAACTAACTATACCTACTCCAACAGCTTCAGCTATACAGCAACTGCACTATTTCCGGTGGCTGCCACACACCGGAAATTGTGCCTCTACTCGACAACGACTGTGGTGGTGGTTCCGCGCAATAGCAGGCTTTTGCGGATTTTGTGAAACAAAGAAGGCTGAATCGATGAAAAGAATGCTTTGAATGCATTATTGTGGCCTACTGTAGGTTGCTTTTTATGTCGCCTTCGTTCGCGACATCCACGTTTAGTCTAGCCCTAGCTTCGCGTTAGTCAAGCGACTACCCCACTCAATCGCCCAAGCATTGAAGTCTCCACCGATGACCACGGGACTCAATTCCACTAGTGCGTTTAATAGCTAATCCAGCAAAGACGAGAACTGGTCCATCGGCCACCTGGGAGGGGCATAACAACTGAAGTAGTACACCCCGTTGATCTTCGCTATTGGCAAACCCTCGTGCGACGTGGAAATTATTTCCTAGACCGGAAAACGACCCCCAAGCAGTACACAAGTCACAAAGGAGTATCGACAGCGCAAGTTTTCAGTTGAACTCAAGTAATTTTCAGTTATTCTGCCTTTGAGTTAGAATAACGTAAATGTAGCTCCTGTACAACCAAAAGCCTGCGCTGTCAACACTTTTGTATGACTTGAGTGCTGCTTGGGCCGGATGTACAGATCGCCGCTAGCATGGCCACTACCCAGTTTCCGTTATCAGGAGGGATGCGGTATGAGTTCGATAGTAGGGCGATGTGTGTACTTGACTCCGAGACTGACTGCTACAGCAACTGTTGTGCGTCTTCCAGTGATGGAATCACTCTCATCATGAAGCAATCCGCGAGTGTAACGCCAACACAAGGCTTATACCCCGGACAGACATGTGATACGAGTGTGATTCCTGTACAACGGTACGCAGTGTCAAGAAAATTTCAACAAGACTGACTTGAACTGAGAGAATTTTCAGTATGGCACTCATTTCAAGCGCAATTGTACAGTGATTCTTGTATCACATGTGTGTCATAAGTATTACTCACGATTCCGAAAGTAAACAGTGTGTGAGTTGATTCGCACCCGCCTGCTTCGTGAGTAAGAAGCAAAACAAAAACAGAAACACTCATGAGTTTTTATTCGTGCAGAACTAGTGGAGGTTCGGGAAGTGCATTTTATTGTGGTTATAATAGCAAATTCAGTGATTATCTAACATAAATTAATGCTTTATTGTTCCTGAAAAGCAGCACTGACAGTCATTAAAAAGCGTTTTTCGTCAAAATGCGAATCATATGCGAGTGTTTGCCAGCTTCGTTTACTCACGAATAAAGAAGTGCGAGTATCCTCGGGCCCCTGTTGTTCACGAGTAGGTTTACATATTTTGGTTTGTGTCTGCTCAACTTCAATCTTCATCATTTTCCATCTCTGGCGGCTTCACAGTGGTTCAGGTTTTGCTGTGTAACCTGCATAATCGTCGCTTAGTTCAACCTCCTCACGTGCCTGGACATTTAGGCCCGCCCGTCGTGTGACCCTTGTTCACCTGCAAAGAAGATATTTTGGTGACAAGTTGCACTCCCTGGCCATGTGGCCTTCCACTCCGCACTTCCGTCTCTCGGGACCTTTACATGTCCTTGCTTGAAGCACTTGAAACACGCCTGTGGCGGTGCGTACATGCTGAGCGGGTACACTGACCAGCCTACTGTGACCCTGACAACTGCAGTCGCTTTTTCATCTCCCCTACGGATAGCTTGATCGTGGTGATGTGCGTGCCTGCCGGACCCTTTAGCAGGCAGATCGATTCACTTGGTGTATCTACCTCGCACTGCTGCTTAGGTGCGGCTGCGAGCTCCCCTGCGTCGGTTATATCGTCCAGGTTTTCACACTGGAGAATCGCCTCCGCCGTTAGGGCTCTTACCTGCACTTTGTCACCCAGTACCTCCTGAGCTAGTGCCTTGTAGGAGGTGCCTTTCTTTGCCGCTTTCTTCATCATTAGCATTATCTCTTCAGTTCGAAGTTGCGGAGCTCCAGCAGGTCCTGTTTTAGGTCCTTGCTGATGGTAGTCCACCGGAAGTGTGGAATTTCTGAAGAGGCCGAGCAGAGCCTAGGCTTACTCCGCTTGAGCAATCCGTATGTCCCGGTGCCAAAGGTGGTAAGTTCACTCTGATGTGTGGACACGGTTTGCTTAGAAAAGAATCTTAGGCTACCAGCTGTCTCGCAAAAGGAAGGTTCGCCAAGCCCCTGAACTCTTGTTCCTGCTGCCCTTGGATAATAACTGTGGAAGTGCTCATTGAACATTAGGATAAGAAGCAAGTTTTGTCCCAGTGGGGATGATACGCCAAGAAGAAGAAGAAGAATCTGGTGTGAATGCATGTATCCTATCCCTGAAGGAAAATGGCCCATGGAGTGACATAGAATTTCTTAGCAACGTCACTCCCAAGGTCGGTTTTAGATATACCTAAGCTCTCACACCAACGCATCGAAATGATACAGTAACACGTAGCCGATCGTCCCGGCGATTTCTTGACATCTCCGCATTCGGGGCAAAACGGTAACCCTGCAGGTATTTCTTGAAAAAAAAACCGTGGCCTGGCAAGAATTACGTCAATCAGAAGTTGACTTCACCCATTTCGCCAAATTGGGAATAAGGCGGTGGGTCCACTTACACTTCGTTTTGGTATTCCACTTGTATTGCCACTTTGCCATTGTTACAACCCGCGCTGCCTTCCTAGCTCCCCTAGTGACCCTGGTATCGTAGCACTCTTTGCCCTCTTCCAGAACGAAACCGATAGGGACCCTTCCGTCAATCACACTCACCGCATCCGGTGATATCCTACACTCAGCCAAATAAACCTAAGGGTATCATAAGGTCTAACTGATGGAACGGCATTTAAACGAAATTCATAACGAATAGAATGAATTTCATAAGGTCGCTTTGTGCCACAGAATCGACTCATAGCTTGGCTTTTATACGCATTCAGCAACGACATTCTCAAGCGTCGATACCCGTCTGGGTTGGGCACGAGCTCAGTGATCTCGACATACATGGATCGATTCCAGTCTGCATCATTTTAAGATTTTTCAGCTCTTTTCATAAGTTTATCTTATCTAATTAGGTCATAACAAGTATGTAAATCATCAATTTTCATGAGATATTCTTATGGCATCAATACTGTACAGTTATGGTTAAATTGTATAAGGTGTATTTTGATGAATTTCGGTAGTTTACTTCGCTGAGTGTGCGATAAGCGCACGCTTTTGCAGAGCTGAATGCAATTTCTCATCGTTTTCGTTGCGATCGTCCAAACCGGATCACAGCGTACACACCTAGAAAATATCATGTAATTTTAAGTGTCCTGAACCTGACATATACGAGCATCTTCAAAAACACAAATTTAGAGATTAAAACATGTAAATTTACGTCTTGCAAGACACCCCAAAATAAAACATAGTTTTCCATAGCGTCTAGCAATCGCTAGAACTAATTTTACAGATAAACCATTGAACAGTAAAATATTGTCATGCATGGGAATCGAACTCCGGATCAGCCGATTGTGAGCCACACCTCTTACCTCTCGTCTATTTCACCGAGTTAGAAGATGGCTGATGAATGTGATACTGATTCTACGTTTCTGGTGAAACGGATTTGTTGACATCTAACGCAACCAATCAGCACTTACATGATGCGCGTAAAATTCAGTCCAATGTGTGATTCAGTCTTGAAAACGTTTACGTTTCTTGGTGATTCCGTTTCGTGGAAATTTCAGAATTTCTAAGTGTGTACCTTAGGATCGACGTAAACTCGCTGGCTAGTAATCGCCTCTTGTTCAGGGATGCCATATATACAGATTCATTTGTATAATACAGATTTTTGAGCATCCGTACAGATTTTGTTTTATATGAAATACAGATTTTTGCGCAAGAGAGGCTATTTTATTTTAGTATGAGATACAGATTTGTCACCTAAATTTTGTATGGGATAGAGATTTTTGAAAATAGTGTTACAGATTTTTCAAAAAATCATCTGGTATCCATGCTCTTGTTCGAGACTAATTGTCGAGTTGTTTGGCACGATCCTTGTCAATGCCGTGATCCTATTTAAAAACAAAGCATGCAAAGCAAAGATAACCGTACACATCGTAGTTGCTACTCCGTGATTAACCAGAACAATCGACGTTGCACTGAGAACCATTATCGGGAAAAGAAAGGTTGATACTAGATGTGGAAATTTGGCTTATGGTTCTCGATGAGAATCGCCCAGCACCCGATCTGATACACTGCAACACGTTCGACGTGGTCGAACGCTGACCGAAGAAAGAGGCAGAGCCGTGGCCTGCTATGATCTCGTCAGCAGCTGTCAGTCGACAGTGTAGGCGTTACCCCGGGTGGGCAATGT